>NW_006912409.1:0-17658 GCF_000523435.1 Bipolaris zeicola 26-R-13 | reverse complement strand
CGTCTCGACGTCGACGTGCTAGTGGGGAGGTGGCCACTCGCTTGGGGTGGCCACCCGCTTATGAACTACGTTAATCATTTTCCGAGCATAGGTGCCGAAATAGATTAGGAAGACCAAGCCGTGGCTGCCACCGTGACTTCTCACACCGCACACTCAAATCGATTAACTACGTATATAAGAGTAAGAGTGCCACATATCTACGTAGGTGTAGCGTTAATTCCTCGCAAATATATGCTGGAAGAATATGGGGGTTGTTTCTAAGGCTTTGCAGTCATGAGAATAATGATAAAGCTTGAATTCGGACAGGATGCTTAGCCAACGAGTTGTGAGTTCTCAAACTTATAGTCAAACAAGCGAATATAGTTTGGGGTTGTAATTGCTCTGCTACAGTTACTCAGCCAACCTCACTATACTGTGTACACAGCTCTAATAAGTTGAGGTGTAATGGCTGGGCCGGCCAATGAGCGGCTTGTATGGTCCGAGCAATCAGCCCAAACTCAATCTGGCTTCAACACCACGATTGCATCTTCAATCGCGGGTCCATTGCTACAGCGTACCTCTACACACCGCAATCATGGACCCCTATTCCCCCGAAGGAGGTGGGTATTATCTTGCTCCTCATACCATATCACCGTATAACCCCACTAACGCATCCCAGAGCTCATCAACATCCACTCGGCCTTCCACGCCGGGGCCTACCAACAAGTTCTCGACTTCGACACCTCGTCCTTTTCGGCCTCCAATGCGCTTCCCGTCCGTGTCCTAAAACTTCGCAGCCAAATTGCTCTCGGCCAGGCAGAATCCGTTTCCAGCGAACTCGCATCCGAGAAGACACCCGATCTCGTCGCGGTGAAGTTGCTGGCAGACTACGAGCAAGGCAAAGATGTTCTTAGCCAGGCAAAGAAGTTGGCGGAGCAGAGTGGACAGGAGAATCTGGCTGTGCAACTTTGTGTGGGCATAATCCTGGAGAGGGCAGGAGAGACGGAGGCTGCGCTGGAACTCTTGAGCAAGCACCAAGGCAGCTTGGATGCGTACGGCAGCCCGAACACGCCAAATCTGGCATGAAATCGAAGCACAATGGCTGATGTCTGAATAGGGTAGCGCTCATTGTCCAAATCCACCTCCAACAGAACCGCACCGACCTTGCTGCCAAGGAAGCACAGCGTGCACGGAAATGGGCGCAGGATAGCCTGCTGGTCAACATTGCTGAGAGCTGGGTTGGCATGCGCGAGGTTCGTAACTCACTTGTTCCCACCCCCACTACGTAACCAATGGATGTTGGACAAGACACTAATGTTAGGTTAGGGCGGCGAGAAATACCAGTCGGCGTTCTACGTCTTCGAAGAACTAGCTACAACCGCGCAATCGACCTCTCCTCACTCTCTCGTTGCGCAAGCAGTGTCAGAACTACATCTCGGCCGCCTACCCGAAGCCGAAGCTGCTTTACAACAAGCCATCTCCATTGACGGTACCTCTGCCGACACAATCGCCAACCTCATTGTCCTCAACACACTGCTAGGCAAGAAGGATGAAACAGAAAAGATGAAGACACAACTTCAATCCGTAGCCCCACAACACCGAGCGATAGCAGACTGGGCTAGTAAGAAGGATGAGTTTGCCAAGGCGGCGGCCAAGTACACTCCGCAGTTTGAACCTGTTTCGTAGAAGCGGGATGGAGGAGTAGAAACGAGAGCGATAGCTTACGATTGATTGATGAACAACCTGTAGGGAGATATCCAATAGATGATAAGCTGCCAATGTAAACTAGTAAACATTGGGCGGGTTACTACGAATGAAGAATCTGTCTAGTGTATGGATAGGTATGTATGTTGGGTGCAGGGTTTTGAGCCGATGACATACATTTTCAGCGGAGGTTCCTGTGGCGTAGACCTCGTGCCTTCTACAACTCAACATTACCTCATCTTTGACACACCGACTCTACACCTACAAGCATGCTACCTCATATGGCAAAGCATTCGGAGATGCATTTCTCTCATCACCTTTCTTTTTCCAAAGTTTTCCCCATCCCCATTCTCCGCCCTCGCCGGCAATCTGTCTTTCCGGACGCCACAAAGCACACAGCCCGCATGTTACCGCATCCGAACCAGAGACCCTAGGCGCCACCTTCCCGTTGGACAAGCACAAGCTTCACATACTGGTGTGAGAATGCACAGCTTCCAAGTTGGAGCGGTCGGCTGGCGTAACGCCAGATGACATCCGTCTTTGCTGTCATTTGGAGGGGGCGGGCGGCGGCTGCAGCGGTGCTTCTTCACGGGAAAGATGGAAGAGTGGGTAAAGTGCGTGTGTGGGTGTTTGAGGACAGGGCGTCCAAGCGCACTAGCATACATCTGATCGACGCGCCACACGGGTTTAAGCGATAGATCGTATCCAGCCCACCGGATTCTGTGAGCTGTGGAAGGGGGAGGGTGGATTTTTGCACGTGGGAAGGAAGGGGGGAGAGGGTCCATGTGGTTGCAGCTGAGACTGGACGCAGAAGCTCTTCTGCTACCAGCCCGTACAACGCGAGAAACGGGAATTTTCCTCACAACAATCTCGATTGCTTGCAACTCAGGAGAAGAGGAAATTCGTATCTCGGGGATGATAAAATGACTCAGGGCATCGTGCATGTCGCAGCATCTGACACGTCTCGTGCCGCGACGGCGTGCGACTCCTGCAACGACAACTGTTGTGCCGCAGCCCGGGACCTGATACATCCGAGCGCCAACTTACCCCATTCTACCGCAACGATCAATCTTTGGAAACCAGCGCTAGCCTCGGGGCCTTATCCAACCAATCCATACCTGTTGCGGTTGGATGGGGGCTGTGGTCTTAACACGCTTTGGGAACACGTCCCGGGGAGAAGGAGCGTTTGGAAAGAAAAGAGAGAAAGTGACCCGCATGGCTGGGTGTGGGCTTTTTTAGGAGGAGGGCTTTTTCTTAGTAGCGTACTTGCTTGCCCGGCGGTATGGCTGCCAAGGAATCTCTTGTTTTTTCCTTCTCCTCTCTTTCTTTCTTTCTAACGTTGCTCACGCCGTCGGACTGGAATGGGAAGTTTTGTCTAAAATTTTTTTTGGGAACATAGGTTGCTTTGCTATTCTACGCAGACGCAACTACTACATCCAGTTTATATCTCACCATAGGTGCCATCACTTTTGTTGCCTTAACGCCGAAATCTCCGCTTCGCGCGCTTGCGGAACCGTCAGGCTATTGGATAGGCTAAGGGAGCGACTTCGTCATGTCTGGGGAAGAGGCCGACGTCGGCAACTCGCTCGACGTACCATCATCATCACATCCTGACAACATGGTCATCGGAGTACCACCAGTATTTGAGGGGCTCACAAGAGAGCTGGGCAAGATTGTCGAGCAGCCACTACTTGGTCCCAAGGCCAAGTTTCCCCCAGGTAAGAGGCCTCTCTGTAGCCATAGCGCTTGAGACATGTAGTAACCATCTATCTAGCTACTTTTGGTTTTGCACGCAAGGATGTATCTGGAAGGCGAAAGCCACAAGCCATAGCACATCGAGGATACAAGGCCAAGTTCGCCGAGAATACTTTAGGCGCCTTCAAGGGTGCAGTTGAAGTCGGAGCCGATGGCCTAGAAACCGATTTACACTTGACCAGAGATGGTGTCGTTGTATTATCCCATGTAAGTTTTCGGATCTAGTCATATTTGATCATGGACTGATACTCGACAGGACAAAGATCTCAAGAGATGCTTTGGTAGGGATGAAAAGATCATAGACTGTGACTATGAGTTTATAAGTAAACTGAGGACATTGAAAGAGCCACACGAGCCAATGCCTCGCCTTTCAGATCTACTCGAGTATATGGCACAACCCGGGTTGGAGAACATCTGGGTATTACTCGACATTAAGGTTTGTAGTCGGTGCTACTTTGCATAGCCGAGAGCTGACGCAAGACAGTTGGACAATGATGCAGACGATGTAATGCGGCTGATTGGTGATACAATCGGGAGCGTGCCACCCTTGCCATCACGACCATGGCAGAGCCGCATCGTTCTTGGGTGCTGGGCAGCAAAGTACCTTCCGCTGTGTTCACGATATCTGCCCGGCTTCCCAGTCTCCCATATTGGCTTCTCAACGCTTGTTGCATCGCATTTCTTCGCAGTCCCGAATGTCTCTTTCAACATGGCACACGCTGTTATGATGCCGTGGGACAGGCTGTTCATACGCAAAGCACAAAGTGACGGCCGACCGGTGTATGCATGGACAGTGAACAAGGAGTGCCATATGCGATGGGACATCCGGCATGGGCTGGATGGTGTGGTGACAGACGATCCGAAGTTGTTTGTGCAAGTCCGGGATTCATGGCACGAGGGTGTGAAAGACGGCGTGTCGGTAACGGCATGGTTAGATGTGCTGCGGGTTAATTTCTTTTGTCTGATCTATACCTTTTTGTTCCAGTTGAAGTTTGGATTTCAAGACAAGTCGCTGGTCAAGATGAAGGAGGAAGAAGAGCAATGAAGGTGATAGTCGGCATGTAAGAATAAAAATATGCTGTAGTTATTATTAATGTGATTTCTTGTAGTTCTGTGGTCGCAGTGGTGATAAGTGAAGCGAGTGATACGCTCCATGTACTTTGGAGCCATGACGGCAGGGTCCAAACATTTAGCGACCCGACGCGTGGACCCCGCCGAGGGCGCGTTTGCAAGCTACGACACTGTTGACCAACACAACCATGCCCAGGTACGACCGCAGACGCATCAGAAGAAACTGCGCAAGCTGTGGCTGACTTAGACTAGAGAAATCATAACATTACAGGCTGGCCAGTGCGGCAACAGCGTCGGGCAGCAGTTCTGGCAGCAGCTCTGTCAGGAACACGGCATCAACAAAGACGGAAACCTCGAGGATTTTGCGACAGAGGGCGGCGACCGCAAAGATGTCTTCTTCTACCAATCAGACGATACGCGTTATATTCCACGCGCCATCTTGCTAGATCTTGAGCCCAGAGTGCTGCATTCCATCCAGGCGAGTCCGTACAAGAACATCTACAACCCCGAGAACTTTTATATCCACAAAGATGGCACTGGCGCGGGTAACAACTGGGGCATGGGATACAGCATGGGCGAGCAGGTACATGAGGATATTTTGGATATGATTGATCGCGAGGCCGACGGCTCAGACTCGCTCGAGGGCTTCATGATGCTGCACTCAATCGCTGGTGGAACTGGCTCTGGTCTCGGATCATACATGCTCGAACGGCTGAATGATCGGTTCCCCAAGAAGCTCATACAAACGTACAGTGTCTTTCCAAACACCCAAGATGGTGATATTGTGGTTCAGCCGTACAACAGTTTGTTGAGTATGAGGCGCCTGACGCAGAATGCAGACTCGGTGGTAAGTGCAGATTGAGCAGCTAGCAACTACGGCGCACCAGTATGCTAACTGCACAGGTTGTGCTCGATAATGGAGCCCTCACTAGGATCGCTGCCGACCGGTTACACGTCATGAACCCTTCGTTTGAACAGACAAATCAGCTCGTGTCCACCGTCATGTCTGCCAGTACGACGACCCTTCGCTACCCTGGATACATGCACAACGACCTGGTCGGTATTGTCGCATCGCTCATCCCCACCCCACGCTGCCACTTTTTGATGACGTCTTACACACCCTTCTCGGGCGAGAACGTAGAGCAGGCGAAGACCGTTCGTAAGACGACTGTCTTGGACGTCATGAGGCGCCTGCTACAACCCAAGAACCGCATGGTCTCAACCAACCCCACCAAGAAGAGCTGCTACATGTCCATCCTGAATATTATTCAAGGAGAAGCCGACCCCTCAGATGTACGTTGTGGATATCTTGCAGAACGAAAATCTCACTAATAGTAAAAAAAGGTACACAAATCCCTTATGCGCATTCGCGAACGCCGCCTCGCAACATTTATCCCATGGGGCCCAGCATCAATCCAAGTCGCACTAACCAAAAAATCTCCTTACGTAACGTCTTCCCACCGTGTCTCGGGCCTCATGCTGGCAAACCACACGGGCATCGCAACACTGTTCAAGCGCATAGTAGCTCAGTACTCCACCCTCCGCAAACGCAACGCCTTCCTCGAAAGCTACAAGCGCGAAGTACCCTTTAAAGATGGTCTGGGCGAATTCGACGAAGCAAAAGAAGTGGTACAGGGCCTCATTGCAGAGTACGAAGAGGCAGAGGATGCGGATTACCTGACCAAGGAGACTGCGCCGACGGACGAGGCAGAGGATAAGAGAGCGGGCTAGCAGTTGGGCTTGAGAGACGTGGCGGGAATCTAGGGCGTCGGCGTCTTTTTTTGGGAGGGGGCGGGCACATATATGTACTGTATAGTTGGAATCTTTCTTTCTTTCTTTCTTCGGTTTAACCCCCTTTCTTGCTTGGAAGGAGGGGGGAGTTTGCAACGGCAGCGGGCGTTGGCGGGAAAATGCAAATCAAAGGGGAGGGGGATTGGAATCGATTCCCATCCTCCATACATACAAACACCTTTTTTTCTTTCTTACAAGGCAGCATTTTCTCGGAGTGTCAAAATGTTTGTTATTTTTCGTTTACGGAATTGATATGCAAGAGAGCACATGTTCTTTTTTTTCTTCTTCTTCTGGTGTGCATTGTACATGAGTTGCTTTACTACCCTTGCTTCCAGGGCATCCTTTCCACACCCCTCACCCACCTCCGTCGTCTCCACTCGCCCTTTCGACTGGGCTTACTCTCTTCCCATGTCCGTCTCAGGACCTCCTTTTCTTGCTCTGTAAAATCGATACTTCCGCCCTTTGACCCCTCCCTCTTCTTCATCTTCAGCCGCGCGCTGCCCGCCCTATCCTCGTCCGTCTCGAGGAGCTCGTAGTGCAAATCCGTGACCCAGCGTTCGCCTTCGATTTCGACTTCTACGCCCGTGACACAGCGGTCTTCGACCCATTCGCGCGAGAGCAGGTCGAGCGTCCATTTTTTGTCGCTCCAGCGCCAGCCCCGGGGTGGTAGCACGTCTTCGAAAAAGGGGGTGCCGCGCGGTCTGTCGCCGCTTATCCGCGATGGCGATAATGGTGCATATGGCGAGGGAGAGAACATGAAGCTTTCGTATTCGCCGTGCTCGTCGTGTAGGGCGCGATGTTGCAGCTCGAAGATTTCCACCTCGCGTGTCTCGTGCGACGTTTCGAGCTCAATATCTGCGCGGGAAATGGTGAGTAGGAAGGAGCGGCTTTCGTTTTCCACTTCGGCCACAAATTTTTCAGTTTCGGGGGTTGCAAGGAGGTCTTGGACGGTTGGGTGACCGAGGGCTGTGATTGTGTATCCAAGCACGAGGAAGATGGCACGCCAGGGAAGGAGGTGGGCGCTGATGAATAAGAGGACCGAGACGACGAGTAGGATGAGGTATATCATGGAGGAAAGGTTTTCGTTGCTAAAGTTGGTAAGTGGCGTGAAGAAACTCAGTACTGCATCGTGTACGTTGCTGAAATCGTCCATGCAATTCTGCAAGTCACGCAAGTTGCGGAAGAAGTCCTTGCTGAACTCTGGTGCAGGCTTGATAGTCGTGGCATCCGCGAGAGGCGGTCCCCCCAGGCTTCCCCTCCACAGGTCGCCGTCCACGTCCATGGCGTTGCTCGTAGGCTCCGGATGTCGGGTGAGGTAGGCGGGGACCATGACGAAGAACATGCCGCATGCCAGCGGGAGGACAGGCAGTAGGTAGGGGTTTACGCATACAAAAGTCCAGACGAAGAGGAAGGATAGCGTCTGAGTAGGCTGCACCCAGGTAAAGAGACGTATGGCTCTGTTTTGTGCGATGAAGGCGACACCAATGCGCGAGTTGAAGCGACGGAAGTTGGATGACATGGTGGGGATGCTGAAGCTGGGGCGGGCGACATAGGATTTGGACCGGCGATCTTTGACCTGAGGTGTGTTCTTGGCCGGGGTCGAGGGCGAATCTGAGGGCGGGCTGTCGGAGAGGTCCTCGGACGGGAGCACCTGTGAGAGCAGTCTGGACGGGTCAGGGTCAGTCATGTTGTGGGGATGCGTTTGATGCTGACGTTGTGTGTCGAGGGTACGTACAGATTCATCATCTTGTCACCCATCCTACTCGTCGAGTCGCGGGTCATGTTGTCGCCCAGAGACTCGAGCTTGTTCATGAGCTTGCTGGCGGAGAGTCGGTGCGACGGGGGCTTGTTGGTCGTGGGGGTGCTGCTGTTTGATGCATGCTGGACTTGGACCACGGGGATGGGCGCGTCGCGGTTTGCGAGGGATTCTGCGTTTCCGTGCGCCATGTTGGGCGGTTGAGATTGTGCGGACGATGCTTGGTGCCGGGTATGTGGGCACTGCCTCGAGTGCTGCGTGGGAGCGAGGCGTGTCACATGTAACAGGGCTGGGGCGCAGGTGCAAGTGTTTGGTCGGGATTGTGGATGCTCTGCAGTTGCACCAAGGCCATCAGGGTGTCGTCATTCTCCGCGCGCTCGTCGACTGTGTGCCAGTCTCGAGGCTATTGTCGTCGGTGTCGTCGGGCGTGCAGAGCAGTTCCCAAGAGCGTGGCGTGGGGAGAGTGTGGGGTGGTGTGTGTGGTGTTTGGTCGGACTGCAGTGGGAGATGACGCACATGGCATGTGAGGCGTGTGCGTGGTGGCGGTGTTCTGGGCTGGGCGTGTGCCGTGTCACCTTTACTCGTTGTGGTGGCTTCCCCACACCCATGGGCCCCGTGCACGTTGGCCGTCGCAATTCCTGACCGCCAGGGATACACAACGCTGCGGAGCCTCGAGGGGAACCTTGCGGCTCACAAAAGGGTCTTGCACCTCGCACAGCAATCGGGCGCCTGATTCAAGACGACAGGACAGCCATGGGGGGTGCGGCGGGCAGGGCATGTAGAGCCGAGGGGGGTTGGCTGGGCGTGCAGTAGATTTCCCGTCTAATGTCCATTAAGCATATATTCATACACAAGTGTCATAGTGTCTATGTGCCATGTGCATGTACCATATATATGCGTGTGTGCGCGCACATGGGGACATGAGCAGCTCGGGCTGCCGTTGGCCGGAGCGCTGGTTTCCTGGGAGAGGGGCGTTGTTTTGATGATGGTGTGCCACTCGCTGCTCGTCCCGCCATGGACAGGCAGGCCGACAGGGGCCTCGTCAACTAGACAACCCTTGGGCCTAGTGTGGCTTTTGTGGGCTGCCGACCCTCTTTGTGACTTTGACGACTGTCAACCATCGCTGCTGCGACGACCTTTTTCCTTGCCGTCTCTGCAGCGCGGTGTCTCTGCTGCGCCCGAGCCCATTGCTCCCCTGAGACCTTACACACACTCCCACGTCGCCCGCATTACCGGCCCGCCCATCATCCTCACCGCTGTAGCCGGTCCCTTAGACATGTCGGCATAGTCGACCTGGGTGCCCAAGCTTGACGCTTGGAGACGACTTCGGCGCATTTCCAAGACGAGGCCTCGTCTTTGAATTTCTTTTTTTCGAACCCATCCCAGATCCAGTAGCTCCCATACTGCTCGAGCTCCCACCATCGGGCTGGGGGTGCGGACCACGTCGATGCAGCCGCGAACCACGACTAGAACCATGGCCTCCGCCTCCGCCGACGTGCCCGAACGCTCAGGGTCCACCGTGTCGGACGACTCTAGTGGCTCGTCAGGTAAGAAAAAGCACTGCCAGACTCAGCGCCAGGCGTGTCCGTCGATGATGCTAACACCTATCGTCTCTCCCCCCAGAAGACCGCGTACGCAAGTTCCAAAAGACGGGAGAGCAGGGCAGCCGACTGCGCAAGACAAGCGCCTCCAATGCACTCGGCTCCTCCTCCTCACGTCCTCTCCCCAATCCCAACATGACCACCGCTGCCGGGCGCGGGCGGGCTAGAGTCCCGCTGGGCCCCCGCGAGCGTCCTCAGGACTTCTCCAAACAAAGGTAGGTACTCGACGCACGGTTGGCATGGCATCCACCGCCATGCCACAGTCGTCACCTATATCTGTGTAGCCGGCTAACTGACGCGTGAATCGATGCAGGATGACGAGTGCAGCTACTACTACCTCTACCCCCTCTGCCGCTGCTGCTGCTGCTTCTGTCCAAGCACGCTCCTCCTCCTCCGTGCCCTCCCTTGGCTGCGAGCCTACCACGCGCGGTCCCCCCTCGAACCCACGCTTCAGCTTCTCCAAGCAGCTGCAGCCCGACCCTGCAAAGGACGAGGCCCGCGATGGCCCCGTTTCCTACGACTTTCTGCCCTCTGTCAACTTTGACGACTTTGCAAATAGCTTATCCTACGAGCCCACCCTGAGCGACTTCCCTGCCCCCGGCTCCTTCACCACCGCCGGCGGACCTGCTGACAATTCCGCTTCCACCTCTCACCACCACAATAACAACAACAACACCCCTAGCAACAACACCAATAATACAAACAACATCCCCACATTCACTGGTATCCCCACCGAAACACGCCCTGCACGCAGCAGCTCCTTTGCCCGCCGCTTCAGTCAATCGGCAGCTAGAAAAGTCAGCGCTGGCATGTCTGCCTCTAGCTCAAACACGCCCGCGATGCCCCATCCCCCTAGCAACATGACGATTCGCACACGCCGTCAGAGCCAGTTCTCTTCACAAGCGCCACCCAATCCGGCTGCACGCCCACCGCGAAAGAGCGTTGGCCCTGGAATGATGCCAACGAGCAGCTTCGACCGCGATGACCTGGCCGGTATGCCAACCCTGAATAACATCACTTCTGGAGTACCAAAGCTTGCAAGCACTACGCGGAACGCAAAAGCAAAGTCTCTGCAGCCTCCTTCAAGACAGCAGTCGGGCCATCTGACTGTCTCGTCCATGACCCCAGACCCAAGCTCCATGTCTCAGGTCACCACTCGCTCACCAGGTAGAAGTGCTGTTGCACAACGGTCGCATACACCTTCCTCGTCTGCCAACAAGCGACAATCCACTGCACCCCACATATCTGGTTTGGGTGCCAGGACTATCAGCCCCACCGATGCCCGGAGGCTGAGAAGATTATCCATAAACCCTAATCAGCCTCCAGGAGGGCCGGTTGGTCCCCCCACCCCCCAGGGCGACGCAACATTCGACGAGCGTGCTTTTAGCCAGTCTCCTGCTATGAGGCTAGGAGGCAGCATGACACCTTCGTCGGCGCGCGCAACACCTGAGCAAAAACGCAAGTCCTATGCCTCTGGTGTTTCGCTCTCGTCTAATTCGAGCTTGAATTCGCTCAAGGTCGGCCCTCCTTCATCGATACCTCTGCGCTCCAATCCCGCTCCGTCCAGTCTCCGCCTGCCTGCACCAAAGCCGCGAAACCAACAAAATACAGGTGGTGGAGAGCAAGAAGAGGTTCCGCCTGTACCAGCCATCCCGAAAGCTTTCGAGTCCCCCAAAGATCCCGAACAAAGCACCTTTGGCTTTTCAGCACAGCCATCAAAGTCAGGTGCGCCTCAATCGGTGTCTCATGAATCTGTCTCAACACCAGAGGCGCAGTCAACTAGTTCTGGCCAAAATGATGCGCTAGAGTCGCCTTACTTAAAATCAAGCACAGGGTCTCTCAGGCACAGGAGAGGATTGACCATCGGGAATACCCCAGAACCTGACAAGGCGGCCACGGTACAGCAGTCCAGCAAGAAGAATCTACAGCCAATCAGGCTCCCGCCCCTCAACTTGCTACCCCTCGGCACCCCGTTCAACAACCGAATGTCGTCTCTTCCCACATCTGCAGATGATACGGATCAGGGTAATGTCACGCCGCCGCCAAAGAGGCAAGTCACCAAGACACCTAGTACGCCTATGACAGCATCCAAGGCCAGTTTCTTCTCGAGACACAACTACCAAGATGAATATCACAGACACCTGCGTAGCAGTAGCTCTGCATTCAACTTGCGCGCGACCGAGTCACCGCTTGATTCACAAGCAAATATCAACATGATGCCTGTTCCGACCCTGAATCCAACAAGGCAAGCCTCTACCACTCCGTTTTCATCCAACTCGTTACCAAAGGGAAGTGGCGAATTCACTCGTTTACAGCCACGTAAAAGCGGTGAATACAAGTCTCCAATCAAGGATGTGGAGATGCAGAGCATGGTTGCAGGTCCACGACCTCTCCAGAAGAAGAACACTTCAGAGTCAGTACAGACATCTACTTCAACAGAGCCTGAAACACCATCATCTGCTTCTTCTCTGCGGCGCAAATTGAGCTTGAGCGGCTGGAGACGGGCATCGTCCAAAGCCGCAAATCACCCATCTCAAACCGCACAACTCCGAAAGCCAGGGCCCAAGACCGAAGATGCGAGACAGCAGCCGCAACCGCCGAAACACGGTGGTATGCCCCCACCCAAGATGCCTGCGTCTGCCAACTGGAATGGCGCCGCCCCTCCAAGTCCATCACCTGCCCACGCTCGCACTCGACCATCTCTTGACTTTGGACGTCGCAAAGCCTCTAATGCAGCCATTGCGAGTGATACTGAGGCTGAAAAGGCCGCCGCTCGCAAGGCTACGGGTAATGCTGCAAGCCGTGCTGTCTCTGGAAACACCGATCAAGCTGCTGCTCAGCCAACACAGAAGTCTTCATCCATCTTGACTCCAATGCAACGAATGTTGGGCACGAAGAGCTCCTCAAATATGCTCAAAGCACGTAATCTGGACCCTAATCTTGATCGAGATGACTTGCTAGCCGACGAAGAGATGAAGAAGCTTGCTTCTAAGCGCAAGGACTTTGAGCATGCTGCACGCGACGTGGATGAGCTCCGTAAGCGCGCTACGGCCAAAGAACGTGTCACGCCAGCTGACGCCGTGCGCATGGCTAACTTGAACATTTTTGAAAGAGGCGAGATTATCGACTACAAAGAGGTTTATTTCTGTGGCACTAAGAATGCTAAGAAACATGTTGGCGACTTGAACGCCCAAACTGCCAACTTTGGTTACGATGATGACCGTGGCGATTACAACATTGTTCTGGGAGATCATCTAGCTTACCGGTATGAAGTAGTCGATGTTCTGGGCAAGGGCAGTTTCGGCCAGGTTGTACGTTGCGTAGACCACAAGACAGGAGGTCTAGAGGCCATCAAGATCATTCGTAACAAGAAGCGGTTCCATCAACAAGCTTTAGTTGAGGTCAACATTCTTCAAAAGCTACGCGAATGGGTAAGTGAGCGCTGCCTGGGCACACTGAAGTTACTAACAATCTTCTAGGATCCTGACAACAAGCACAGCATGATCAACTTCACGCAAAGCTTCTACTTCCGCGGCCATCTTTGCATCTCTACGGAACTACTCGGTATGAACTTGTACGAGTTTATCAAAGCACATGAGTTCAAGGGCTTCTCACTACGCCTGATCCGCCGTTTCTGTAAGCAGATGTTGTCGTCTCTCGTTCTTTTGAAGGCCAAGAAGGTCATCCACTGCGACTTGAAGCCCGAGAACATTTTGTTGGCGCACCCCCTGCACTCGGAGATTAAAGTCATCGATTTCGGATCCAGCTGCTTTGAATCGGAGAAGGTTTACACCTATATCCAATCTCGCTTCTATCGATCCCCTGAGGTCATTCTGGGCATGAGCTATGGCTTACCCATTGACATGTGGAGTTTGGGCTGCATCCTTGCTGAACTCTACACGGGCTACCCTATATTCCCAGGAGAGAATGAACAAGAGCAGCTTGCTTGCATTATGGAGATCTTCGGTCCTCCCGAGAAGCATTTGATCGAGAAGAGCAGCAGGAAGAAGTTATTCTTTGACTCGCTTGGCAAGCCGAGAGTCACGGTATCTTCCAAGGGCCGTAGGCGCAGACCAAGCTCCAAGACCCTGCAGCAAGCCCTCAAATGTGACGATGAAGCCTTCTTGGACTTTATCTCTAGGTGCTTGCGATGGGACCCTGAGCGACGGATGAAGCCCGATGAAGCGTTGCATCACGAGTTCATTACAGGGGTACGCAAAGCTCCTCAGCAACGTCGAGCTTACAACGCTCCTACAAACGTCTCCTCTCCCGCAAAGCGCGCACAAGCCCCGCTGGCGGCCAATGCACGCGCTCGGCCACTTCCTGAACCGCCAGCTCCAAGCTTCCGGAACGGAACCGCTGCCAGTGCACAGCGCGATATATCAAATAGCCAGTCTCCAGTGAAAGCATCTGCTCCACAACGCCGTCACTCCACTAATCAAGGACTTGCGCCTGGCGGCTCTGGCACTAAGCGTGCTGCAAATGGAGCTCCACTCAATACCAACACTACAAGTGGTCTGCCGCGGGCGGCGCAGCGAAGTGTATCGGGCAAGCCCGATCTCGCCTCGGCGGCGGCAATTGCAAGTCTCGTAAGCAAATCTTAGTATCGGCACGGGCTTTACAGTGGCTAACAGTATTGCAGAAATCGCGTTAATAGCCTTACGAAACTGGGAAATACTCTCCCTATAGATCGATGACTGTCTCGGTGTTCTCAAGGCGCTTCTCCATTATTTTTTAGGGGCAATCGCCCACTGTTGCTACCAGAAAAAAAGGTTTTTGTGTGACAGTTGTGTGTAGATGTGGTTGCCAACATTCATGTTTTTCCCATTCAGCGACGTTTATACCCCCCGAAAAAGTCTCAGCCTTGAGCATGTTTTCACCGGTGTATAATGGACATTTTGGATAGGGATGGTCACGACGGATCCCTGATATGACGAGCATCTTAAGGCGTTTCACAAGGTAGACGTATTTAGCTAGGACTTCTAATAGTACGGAATTGGTGGTTGATTACTCGCCAACAGTCAAGATTAGTTAATTTCTTGTCCTGCATGCTCATTTGCGTGAGAAGGGAGTGGTTCATTACTCGTCATCATGGTTGTCACGAACATTAATTTGCGTAAGATTACCATTCGTTCAGGGGCTCATTGCTACCATGGGCAACACATGGTAGACTAGATTGTCGTGGAGCCGTAGATCATCTGGTGATGTCAGCGCGTTATCGATAAGGCCGGTCGCGAATTTGACAATAGGCCGACGATTGCACCACGAGTTCTGCTCGGCAACCACCCCTCGTTGATACCCCACCCTCTATTTCCTCTGGGTGTACTATACATCATGCCACGCGATCCGCTCATAGGTCTTGTAGGCAAGCCTTCGTCTGGCAAGTCGACTACCCTAAACAGGTGCGCAAATGCCCCTCCACGCCCCCTCCTTGATGGGACCTTTTCTAAGATTTGTTTTACGGCAGCTTGACAGATGCTACCTCCAAAGTCGGTCGGTAATCGCCAAATATCAATGTGGGAGATTTGTTAGGCTGATAAGAAGTAGGCAACTTTCCGTAAGTCTTTTCTCATGCTACACGGACGCTCTCGTAGCATGATAGCCTGACAGACTTCGTTTAGATTCACTACAATCGATCCTCAACGCGCGATCGGATATCTTCAAATAGCATGCCCATGCGCCCGTCTCAACGTCTCTGACCGATGCAAACCCAACTATGGCTCTTGTAATGAGGGGAGGCGATCAGTGCCCATCGAACTACTTGACGTCGCTGGACTCGTTCCTGGTGCGCATATGGGCAAAGGTCTAGGAAATAGGTTCTTGGACGATCTGCGACATGCCGATGCGCTGGTACACGTAGTCGATGTTAGTGGGACGACAGATGCCGAAGGCAAGGCAACAAGAGGATACGATCCAAGTCAGGATATTGTATGGCTAAGAAGCGAGATTGTACGATGGATTCAAGGCAATCTAATGGAGAAGTGGGGCAGTATCAAGAGGAGGCATGTGGCTGTCAAGGCGACGGCTGTCGAAACACTGCAAAACCAGTTCTCAGGTTATGGGTCGACATCGAGCGTGGTGGCACGTTGTCTCGACCGCCTTGCTTTGAAAGAACCCCTTCAGGACTGGTCTGACGAAACTATTGAGCGCGTGGTGAATGCTTTTACCGACGAAAAGTTCCCTACGGTCATCGCACTCAACAAAATCGACCACCCGGATGCCGATAAGAACATTGCAAAAATCGCAAAGGTGCAAGACCCAAAAAGTATAGTCCTCTGCAGCGCAATATCAGAGGTCTTCTTACGGAAGTTGGCGAAACAGGGCTTCGTCAAGTATACGGAGGGCAGCGAGTTTGTGGACACAAGGGAGGATTTGATTGAGCAAGGTGATCCCGACGGTGGCGGATTGAAGGAACTCGACGAGAAACTCAAAACGCGAATCGAAAATCTCAAAGATATGGTTCTATATCGCTTTGGTAGCACGGGTGTTGTGCAAGTGCTATCGAGAGCGGCCGAGCTGCTTGGATTGGTACCAGTTTTCCCGGTCAGGAACATACACACGTACACGAGTGGCTCAGCAAGTTCAACGGCGGTATTCCGCGACTGTGTGTTGGTCAAGAAGGGAAGCACGGTGGGCGATGTGTACAGGAAGGTCATGGGCGATGCACCCATGGCCTACGTAGAAACTGAAGGCGGGAGGAGAGTTGCAGAGGACGATATCGTTGCCGTGGGGAAGAATGATGTGAGTTTCTTCAATTCCTTTCTCGCTAGGTATCCATGTGGTGGTATACTGACATGAAGTAGATCCTCAGCTTCAAAGTCGGACGTGCATAGTCAAACAGTTTTCGATGGTCACTAGGGGCATGAATACCTTTTTTTCCGGTGAGCATAGCTGCAGGCCCGGTAAATAGTTGTGGCTCTTGATTGTCGCCTTGCAGTAGTTAGGCAATCGCACGATCGATTTTCCAAACTTAGGTCCATGTGCAGTGGTCTGCGCAATTTCCTGGTGATGAGTTGTCTTTGTGGTCTCCATAGCAGTGCATATTGTACGTACTTGGCCATGGTGCTGTGTATGCGGTTCCTGATCTGCAACCTTAGCCTACTGCAACAGCAGCTGCAGCAGGTGCACTAGCGTCGGCGAATAGACGGGGACGAAATAATAGCCACGCCAAGGATGGGTGCAGCATCTAGTATGATAAGATTCACATTCTGTATCGTGTGCCCATCGAACGAGGCAAAGAAGGGCCGTCGTCGAATACACATGCAGCATGTCACTCTTCGCTCACCTCCAGGATTCAGCCGTGCTCCTCCCACCCCTCCCCTCCTGGAACGGCGCAATCGCCGATTTCCGTGGAGAACGGGTATGCAGGGCTCACACGGCTTAGCGTGGTGGAACTTAACAACTAGTAGGCGGCCGTCGGCCAGCCGCGCTACATCCACTTGTAGTAGAACCTTTGAATCCATGTGTGAATTGATTGCTAATGTCTCTCCCCCCCCCAAAGGTGGCGCCCACGCAAGCAAGATTGCGGGGAGTATTCGGAGCGAGAAATTCTCTTGGGGTGAGCAATTACTGAGCATCGCGTGCTTCTGTCTAGTTCTAGATGGACCCCCCTCCTCCATTCACCCATTAGGTGCTCGCTCGCAGCCCGCGGCCGAAAGGGCAGATATAATGCTCTCGTCTTTTTTTTGGCTCTCACGCCACATTCGCCCTCTTTGCACCACTTTCTGCTACATACTGTGTCTTATAGCTGTGGCGCCTGACTTGACCTTATTTAGTTTCAACGTCCTAGGTCGGTAAACAGGGTTCTTCCCTTGAACCCAAAAAATAACCAGTCTGCAAGCTTTAGGGTCCCTTACTCGCCCCACGTGCCTAGTTCTTCCGAACTAGGCCCTACCCAGCTCAACGTCAACCACCAGCTCAACGTCAATTTCATCAACCCACACGATTTGTATAGTAAATTGACCGCGTAAACACGTAAAATATTATATATTTGTTATAGCT
>NW_006912408.1:0-17744 GCF_000523435.1 Bipolaris zeicola 26-R-13 | reverse complement strand
AAAATAGACCAAGGAGACTACGATAATAAGAAAGATCCTGCATGGGATGAGAAAGCCAGGAAGCTCTATTGGGCCGGGAGTACCACTGGTAGTTATAGTTGGAATGGTACATGGCGGCATGCCCACCGACAACGTTTTGTGAAATTGGTACAAACATTGAATGGTACTAACTATACATATCTTCGAGAACTCAAGTCTGGATACTGGGTGAGCTACCAGACTATCGAGGATCATGGTAGCTTATTTGATGTCAAATTTACTGATGTTATTCAATGCGATGTTTTGGATTGCGAAGAGCAGAATCAGTTCTTTACAATTAGCAAAAGAGAAGCCCACAGCCAGCAGTTCAGTGCCCAATTCGCGTTTGATACTGACGGCAACTCTTTCAGTGGGCGATTTTATACATTGCTGCAATCACGAAGCGTCGTTCTTAAGCAATCTGTTTTTCGTGAATGGCACGACGAGCGTCTTGTGCCGTGGGTGCATTTCATCCCTGTTAGCTTATCTATGAACGAAATACCAGAAGTTATGCGATACATGACGACTCATGAGGATGGAAAGAAGAGGGCAGAAGAGATTGCCGAGGCAGGTCGTGCATGGCATGGAAAGGTTTTGAGAAAGGCAGACTTCACAGTCTATCTATACCGTCTTATGTTAGAACTAGCGAGAGTTATGAAACCTACACGACTGGTTGAAAGCTAAGGAATATGTTTATTGCTTTTTTTAACATGCATAATTGTAGACATTTTTCTGTTACAAATATCTGCTCACAGTGCTTACAAGCACGTCGCGCATACTTACTTGCTACAAGCGAGCCGCGCACCCCACCAAGTTTCCCTACCTCTCCTGGGCCAACATACAATTGATCAATGCAACGCCACTTAACTATCTCCAAGTGATACCGATTTCAAGCTTTTGGTAATTACCTCTATTATCAAAGGTAATCTAATGAAAACAAATTGACACGCTGCTATGGACTATCTATCGAGTTCCTGAATCTACTCTACGTGACAGACGCGCTGAAAGACCTACCCGATACAATTACCAGCCTAGTTAACTCAAGGAATATTATCAAGCTAGAGGAGGAGGTGATGTTTGTTCATATACGTGGTCTATGTCTACGTGTATTTCTTCCTACCTACGCAGTTGTGCGCGGTATGGCTGATAGACTCCTAGCTGCGCGCGGCGCTCGCCAGGCTGGCGTCCATTGGCCGCGCAACTTTGTCAAGCGTACAGATAATCTTACAACGTGCTTCAATCGAGGTGATCACAGTCGGTGACAATGGCTAGATGAACAACGCGCTATGCGCTGCATGGCTAAAGCACTTAGATGTTCACAAGAAGACTCGCATCGTCGGCACACGTCGCCTACTTGTTCTTGATAGCCTTGAGAGCCACCCATCTACTCCAGCCTCTTGAAATTAGCTGCATTTCACCATTGAAGTGCGCCTACAGCTGCAAGCTAGATGGAATAATCCGCCACCTTGTCAACCATTTCACTAAATTCGACTTTTTGCAAGCGTTCAAGGCAGCGTTTGGTCGAACCCTCATACCATCCAATATCTGCTCAGCTTTTCGAGGGATAGGTCTTGTTACTCTTCAGCCAGATGCAGTTCTATCAAGTTTTGATATAAATATGCGTACACTTACTCCACCTGCTATTCTAGCAGAGGCTCTCCGGCAGACTCGTACGCTTAGCAACACATGCGAGCTTGAAGCTAAATCAACGTTAACACGTAATCGCGTTTAGCGGCATCATGACTCATCATCAGCTTTATTGATTGTGGCAACTGAGCCGCTCAAGAATGGGGCAGCGGTAATGAAACTCTCAACTGGGCTAATGCGCCATTAGATTGCCAGCCTTGAAAGGGATAACAAGGCCGCAATAAAGCGTAGACAGCGTAAAAAGAAGCGGATACAGAAGCAAGGAATGTTAACAAAGAGAGCTAGAGAGGATCTACTTGCTCAGCATGAAGCTAATAGGCAAATTAATCATGAAGAGCGTCAATGAAAACAGTGATCAAGTGCTAGTGGCCAGGCTCTAGCGCGCTGTGGTAGTCGCAGAGAGACCGGTCATAACTCGGTCATGTGCAAGAAAGATACTATAAGTACTAAGTACTGAATCTACTCCGATGATTTTCGTATATCATACGGCTGCGCTGTTAATATATACGTCAACAAAGGTGGGCAAACTTGCCCGTGTGCGCCGCTCATTTGCATGCGCGACTCGCTTGTATATAGACTACAGTACTGCTTATGCTTTACACAACGTCCAACCAAACATTCTCTTCATGGGCGTAGCTGTTCCTAAATATGGCTTCTGGAAATCGAGGTGCACGAAAAACCCTGCGAAGTAGATATGGCTGCAGTATATCCGTTACTGAAAACATCTGCGATCATTTGTTGGGTTTACATATTTGCGGCTAGCTACTCACCAGATTGACTATATCCCCGTAGGTAACATAGTATGATACAGTACACTTGGCCAATAGTCGTTCTGCTTATTTTTACGAGAGGCGGTGCATTGTTCATCAGCCTTTCCAATGATGCGCTTACGCAGTAATGAAATGTCAATTCTAAAGACAACGACATCTCAACTTCGCTAGTTAGTACATAGACCGTTTCGTTATCTAATGTGAACTTCATCAAGCTCTATAGGAACTCGCACGATTACATACCATTGGTCTCCGCTGCTTGCACTTCAATACTACGCGTAGAAGATCCAAAAATGGCGCCCCGTCATCATCCATCCGCACTTAACAGCAATTTCAACTATATAAGTTATCTACAGCCTACAAAACTCAAAGAAACACAATTCTTAAGAGTGGAGGAACTAATTAAAGCATCTCTCTGTAACTCAAAAAAGAAAATGCTTGCGTGTATCAAAAACAAAGACCTCCAAAACTACCCAGAATGGCAAGAAACACTCAAGATCGTGTTGTCTATATCCCTGAAACTTAATCATATCAAAGCCGCAATGGTACTTGCTAGTTATCTGCATCCCAAATTGTGGCAAAAACATCTCTTATAAGACTGCATATTGCATCACGATGCGACATGTCAGGCTTGGATGGGAGCTGCTTCGGAATGCTGTGTGTCTTAGATTGTGCTATTTGCCTACACCAGAGAATCAGGAGAAGCTTACTCACTGCGAGCTACTAACAGGTTCAATCGTTGGCCGTTTTGTAAACTAATATCATGGTAAACATCTTTCTGTAGTGCGTGTAGATACCACCTACTTATATACCACCTGGTTTCATTCGTAGCTGGAACAATAAGTTAGTTGCAACAAACTATACAGCGTGCAGTTGGCTAGAGCGTGTGACAGTGCTGTCTTGTGTCAATCAAATGGCTGCAAACACACACCACTCATTTGAACAATACTGTTGAAACGACCCAGACGACTAAAGATAACACAAAGCAAAAATATATATGTAACTAACTAGTTATTCGTAGAAGAGTGATTGCTATAAGAGTTAGGGAGTCGAACTAAGCAATGCAGGCTTGTTAAGGCGCTATGTCCGAGTAGCAATAAGCTTGGTAGCTCCGTAATACTCATCAAGAAATCTGCAGGCGGAAGAATTATTGGAAGATATGATTTGATCTAGTGAATGCGCCTTCTTGGTCCCTATACGCCGCCTTGCTGAATGCCAACTACATGTAGTGGGTAGTGGATAATGAATTACTATAGTAAGTGCATTGTTGACAAAACACTACACACAACAACCTACGTTTCGAAAACCTTATCTCACTGTTGGCTACGCAACAGCGGTATCAAACCTAGCATTTCTTCTATTGAACCTTGGAATCTTAGCAGGCAAGACTCGAGAGTATCGACAAAGGCGCTGCGAGCATCTCCGGACTGATTGGGAATCATCGTGGGTCCATCCGTGCGCACAGCACTAGCAAAATCTCCAGAATTCTTGTTGCCACTAGGAAATCCAGAGTACATTGAACAAGAGACGCTTGTCTGACACATATTCGTAAAGTTATAGCAGCCATAGGGTTCGCGACGTGTTGGAGTCCAGGCCGGCTGATAACCGGAGAATCCTGGCCAGTAGGGAGCTGCGGGTGACCTACTTGGAGGTTGTGCTTGACTCTGTGGCTGATGGTTGTATGTTTGATGGCAGTCGTACACCTGGCTGGAGAACCGGTCTTGATAGAATCTGGCTGAGGTGCGCCCGGAATGTGCAGACATCGTGAACGTTGTGCTGGAGTCAATGGAAAATGACAATGGTGACACAAACGGCTGCGGTTTGGGGCGTTGTGGCGCAACAGTGCAGTCCACGCGTAAGATCGGCTTGCCGGGTTTTGTGGGCGACATCTTAGCTCTCTTTCGGCTGGGCGAGCTCGTTGGCTCCATAGATGATATTGCACGCTTTCCTAAATTTGTTCGGAAGTCCATTTGTAAACCGATGAATGTCTGTCCCGTTGGGGTGCATGCGGGCTGCAGACTGGGGGATCATATGTAGGGAATCTTACTCACTGTAACCGTAGAGACCAGTCACCGCTCAAGATAAGAGTGTGTACATACTTGTGTTTACGAATAGGCAAAATGTGTAATACATAAGCTATATCGTATCTCATGTGCAGAACATCTGTCTTGTATGTATACGAGATGCTTTCACATCGCGTGTCATCTTAACTGTACTGCTCAGGCCCACTCATGCAATGCCTGAATAGCGTCTGACTGATTATCATCACTGCCCATTAGCGCTCGCTATACCCAGATGGTAACAGGGGATTAATTTTTACGGTCCAAGAAAAAGAGCCAATCTGAAGCTGTGTTCGAGCGGTCCCGGCTATGGTGACCATGACAGGGTTCCGACTGGTAACAAGGCAACCATTCCTTGCATTACATACAAAATTTGAAACGCTGACACCTCCTGTAGAAATAACCGATTTAAGAGATGCGGGAATAGGGACATTTGAGAAACCTCGTTGTTGACTGTTATATGTACATCCAAAAACATTAAAGAAAAGTACCTGACTGCAATGCGCAATTAAGGGCTCTAAAGCCCTTGGTGGTTCATTCCAGTCTGTTTGCATTTCTTGACTCCCTTCCGTTTCGTGATGGCGGTGCTAGGATATATTCTTCGTGATAGGAACTCATTCTCATGCTCCGCTCTGAAGTAACTTCTGAACAGATCACTGTCTTGCCTTCCTTGAGCCCGAACTGACCTTTGCTATCTTCTGTCATGGAGGATTCAGTCTTTCGGCGATACCCAGATTTCCCCTTCGTTTGCGCCTTGCCTAGAATGGTCTTTGTTAGACGATTGCGACAGCACAGTGAAGTTTTATGGGGTAGGGAAACATAGCTCTTGCGTATGCTCCCCTACGAGTGGTGCTATAAATATGGTTGGAAGGTTGCCATGGGTACAGCAGATGGTTCCCCCCGTACGGAGATTTGCAAAGGAGAGATAGGAAGGGTCGCGTTGTTGGGATCCCGTCATGAGGATTAAATCACATAACTTATCAGCTTAATAGAGTTAACCTTTACAGTCCAGTTATGTAGTATTGAGAACGTACCTGTTGTAGTAGATGGGGTTAAAAGGTGAGCTACTCAACTGTTCCGTTTGCGTTGTTGGCGCATACCTGCGTTGCAGCACCGTCTCTTAATCCACTTTCGCCCCGTATAGATCGGGATATAAGGCGTCGGAGCCTAGGAGAGTACTATCAAAATATTTTTCAAACTCGGTAGCTTGTATGTAGTCATCAACATACGACATAGCGTTAGCCGTGAGACGGGTTTCGTCTTGGGGTGGCCACACTTTTTGTGTACCAGTAGCAGCCTCCTCTATTGCAAGAAACTGAGCCCAACAGCAATGGTTTTGCCATCTTGTTTACTTTTTACCCAAGTAGAAGTTTATGTCGCAGATCAGCCAACATACTGTTGATCCCTGCATAGCTGTGAAATCCATCACATTCATCCACCCGGTGGACAAAAATCCCGGGACTCAGCACAGGCCACCCCACCAATATCGATGACGCGCCAAAAACATTCCAACTTTAGAGCTGCATAACACAACAACTTTATAATAATTTTTTCTATTTCTCACTCGCATCGTGTTCGCCATGTTCCAAAGTACTTTTTCCATCCATGACACTCCCAAAAAAGCACGCGTGAAAGGTGCTGCCGACTTCATGAAATATAAGGGTGTCTCATTTCGACATATTGACCTTTTTCGATAGTACCATGAAGTCTCCAAAACACGTGGCTGGGCTATTGTACAAGAAGACAACTATATATTCGACCGCCGAAATGATGATAATGAGCTCCTCCCGCAGAACCGCGGCCGTCCCCATACACTTTCTCCACGGGATATAGAGCGGTGCGATCGTTTTCTTCAAGACCTTGGATGGACTGCACGATCTATGACGTGGTCTCAGCTAGCTGAGGAGCTGGATCTTGGTGTTTCTGGAAAAACTATAAAACGGCATATGGGCTCTATAGATTCGCACAAATGTATCGCGTGCTCCAAGGGCTGGATGTCACAAAAACTCGCCCAGAAACGAAAGGAATGGGCCACGATCATGCTTGATAAGTATCCCAAGCCGGAGGACTGGCATAGAGTCCGCTTTTCTAATGAATTGCACTGGTCTATTGGTGCTGAAAAAAAGATCCAGATTATCAGAAAACCCGGTGAACGCTACTGTTCTGATTGTATTCAACATACCCTCGATCGAACGGCTGAGAAATCGCATCGCTGTTAGTATTCATAGGCTGCTATGAGATATAACTTTAAATTAGATCTATATTTTTATACTACTAAGTCTCCTAATCGCAAGGTGAGCCTAGAGGTGTATCGAGATTAGATACTCGAGCCAATAGTAAAGCGCTGGCTCTAGCGCGGCGATGACTTCGTTGTTGAAGAAGATAATAATAGCGGCCACTGCGGCGGCCGTTCCGCGTGAGGGAATATTGTTCGGAGCTGGAAAAAAACACCATAGGCTAGAGTCATATTTCAACTGCCCTGGATTACTAAATTTGGCATCCATTGAAAATTGCTGGCGCCTACTAAAGCAGTTTATGGCTAGATTTCCGCACTAGGACAAATTCGAAACCCAAGAATTAGCTATTGAGGGTTGGTAGAAGGTATCAAAAAAATATAGTTATTAGTTAATGATTAAGTAGATAGTATGTCGCCGAAGCTGAAAGATTGCATTGAGTTAGATAGACAAATAACTGGGTGGTGAATGAAAACACTAAAAAACCGATCTAAAACTATCGCAATACTAAGATATTTGAGTATAACTATACATATATAACTATAATATGTTTATAGCTTCAAAATCGAACTGCAGCTCGAAAAATGACTAATTTCAATGTTGTTTTGGTGGGCCGTACGCGGTGTGAAAGAGGCAGCGTCGCTAACGAGTTGCCCGTTGCCATCTAGTATACCACTCGCACTAGGACCTATGGCGGGTTAGCCATTACCACTACTTGCACTAACTGCACTGGGAATTATGACTGGATGGCCTATTCACTTATACCACTTGCACTAAGACTCATGGCGGGCTGCATAGAGCCAGCGAAGGAGCATGCACTGCCGTTTACAGCCGAATTTGCAATCGCGGTGGTAGGGGAGCTGCTGATCTCTGACACGGAACTTATGGCCTGAGTGCCATCATTCGCTGTGGAGACAACAGAGCTGGGCAAGGCCGTGCTTAGGGTAGAGACAATACTGAGAGACCTCGAAGCACCGTTTGCGCCTGTTTCTATGGCATCTGGATGAGTTGGTGCGTCTGTAGGCCGCGACACAGCTGCTGAGTTTACAGACTCACGAGGACTGCCTGTTTGCAGTCCCGCTCCGCACATAGTCAAGGTTAAGGGAGCGATAGTGAGCGTCATGCCACTGTACATCATCGTGATCGAAGGCTCTAGACTGTCCGTAGAATAGAGAGCTCCCGATTTGGGAAAGCAATACTGCTCGACGATGGGCGCCGCAGGGGAATTGTCAGGCTGGGCTTCACCACAAACTTACAGAGCGCTGAAAACGATCAAAACAATCGGTATGGTCATGATAAGCTGGTTCGTAAGCTTGCGTGTCGAACCGGAGACGGCAAAAGTCTCATATAGCTAGCACTGTACCCGTGACCATCGCCATGCACTTCAGCTATTTGCTGATGCATGGACATCACCTATATATACTTCTCGCTCACGCTCTTGCATACCTCCTATCAGTCATGCAGACCTCTCTTACTCGAGAAGCAGAATGTGCATAGCTTACAAGAGAAGCGGGATGATCGATCGTCCGTGTTATTGACTAAGCACTCTCCTACCTGCCACCCTGCGGCCATCCTGGTCATGACGCGCTAAACTTGGCATGCCCCCCGCGTTTGCTGCTCATATGGCATGAGCAGCGTATGCTTGCTGAGCGAAGGCGCATAAGCAGCAGTCTGTGATCTGACACGGCGACGCATTCCAAGCAGTTGATAACTTTACGCGCAACGTCATATGAGCCTTCACGAAGGTATGGGGATATGTACTCAATAGTCGCCATGCCGCTTTAGGCAGCAAGGGCGAACGCGAATTGTTCAAGTTTAGCGCTGCTTGCATGCTAATTAAGCCTTTGACACTCGCTCTCACGAATCATGGGTGGGGCAGGAACCTGGCAACTACCATTCCTACTGTGCGATTCACAAACTCTACCTTGTTTAGGAAATATTATCCACTATTCATTGCGCTCGTCCGCGAAGGCTTGGCTCATAAATCGGCTACTGTAAACCGAGAAGATATGGATCATACAGAGAGTAGCAGATGCAAGTGCCTGGTAGGTGACTGTATTAGCGTTCATAAATCTCTGCCCTCAGCAGTGGTGACTGAGGCACAAGCCAAAATCGACCAAAGGCGAGCAGTTGGCACTATAAGTATTTCTAGAGACATCCATTGATCTCTTTGCCTACGCTTCGAAGAGCGGGCGGGCCTGAGTGACGGTCCGATGGGCTGTTCGCACGCTTGTGAACTCATCTCTGCTCGTGCTGCCTTAGCAGCACAACTATATCCGCTATCGCTTTCTCCGCTTCTGACGGCACAATTGCTCTCGAAAACATGGTCGTGATTCCGATGTTTAGGCGAACAAGAAGTAAGCGCGATAACGGCAGAAGCATCTAGGTTAGAGCTCCAATTGTTGCAGGCCCTGCAAAACTGCGGCGCAGCATCCTGATGATATTGATGGTAATCAGGATTATGAAGGTGGTACTGGGGTTTGCTGACAAGGGTTTTGTAATAACTAGTATGTGGAGACGCTCAAAATGATGACCAGGCTCGTCTTCGGGTGACTTTGTCCTTGGTTTATCTGAGAAATACTAGACTGTTCTTAGCAATCTCAACGGAAGCTACACTGTGTACAGTATAGCTCGTACTTTCCACTCCAGCCTAGTATGTCATCCCTTTGTATACTTACAAAACTCTAGCCTATCACTACAGTATCCGCGGAGTTGATCGGGACAGCCTCGGTGTGTTGACGCGTTTGATTTGCCGCCAACTAGAGACGTCTGATGCACGACCCATATTTCATTTTACTTACACAAGATGTGAGTGGCGAGACTGGCGCGCGGCTGCCGGAATTGCCGAGGCGAGGGGCCCTGGCCCTCGAGGCGATGGCGTAAGCTACCACGCTTGTCCTTAGCGGGCAGAGTTGCCAAGATAACATGCACACAATCGTTCCGCGCCCTTGCAGATTAATTTTCCAGTCTGCGGAGTGTTCTTGGGTCCCGGCACGATGGACAACACGTGCACGGACTCTACACCGCCTAGCCATCTCTCCCCCCTATTACCGACTTCAGTACTAACCTCATCCAGTTCATACTTGTCACTCGAGATTGTGCGAGGCTGCTGTGCCGCAGAGACGCAGAACACGACACGACGGCAACTCCGGATGGTGCAAGGAAGGTGTTGGCATTCATTGCGAACGAAAACCTGAAAAGCAGGACCGATAGGCTCACTGCCATTGCAAGCAAGGGCCGTCATTCGAAATACCATACTCAATCAGCACTGATAGACCTGCTTACTGTTGTGGCCGACGTTAGAGTGGCGTAAGTAGGCCGTTCGGTAGATTTGCTTACTTCTGTGCGCGGCAAACGCCCATGACGCAATCTACCTGATCCATGTGATCCACGTGATCGTTCATGCATGCGGGCGTGTGCAGACATGTGGGCTCACACAGCAAGGGCACCTACCCTGTCAGCATACGATATGTCGCCCCATATCTGTCTAAACTTATGAGAAAATTCTCATGCAGGCTCTCCGCACAGGCATCCATTACGGCAGTTCCTTTCGAGATTGTAGCGATACAGTCCCGGGGGTGGCGGTCCGGCGAGCCTGTGCGGAGCCTTGGCCCTGCTGTTCCTCGATGTACACAATCCTCGTTTCTCCGGTATCCTGTAGCGAGCGAACTGCTGCCCTTGGCGGAAAGTCTGACACTTCTACGATGGCATGTTCTCGCGGCCTGCTGATGCGTAGCCGTAGCTGAAGCCACCGTTACATCAATTCCTAAGCACATCGCAAGCATGATGCTGATCCTATCGGGAAGGCCAGAACAACTTAGTCTTCTTGCAGAGAACCTAACTCTGCGCTTTCTTGTACATGTAATCATCAAGCATAGTTGATTTGGATGACTGTTATGCACATTACGTCCTTCCTCTTCCCAGACTATTCCTATTGTTGTACGGAGATCCACTGTCGACCGTATAGTCATCCCCACATCGTGCCCCAACATGTCCCGTCGTTAGAGGTCGGCACCCGATACGGTGTAACGGCACGGTTGGCACAGCAAGGGTGATAGCACAAATATCCAGCTCCCATGCTGTTCAGTCATCCTGTTCGCTGTTGTTAGATACCACCATGGCTCAATTCGACCAATCCTTCCTGCTAGACACTCAGATTTATGGTCAAAACGAATTTCCCGATAGCACCACCAACCACATCAATTCGCCGATACCACCTTTGGTCCATGGTAATGGCATAGCACATTCATCAAAGTAAGCAGCATATCTCTGGCCTATTTGAAAGCTGTGGAGTTAGAGAGTGGCTGACTTGTGTTCAGCAACTTGACAAGGAATGACGCGCCAACGTCAAGCACTGATGAAACACCCTCTTCACTAACGAGATTGTTGAAGCAAATGGTGGAGCTGTATATCGATGCAAGAAAGGAAACCAACGAAGCGAATACCATATTGCGCGAGGTGAACACGATAGTGCATGAGGTGAAAACAATATCGCAGAAAAATCGAGAAGAGCTGAGGAGGAGGGAAGAAGATTCGAGGAGGAGGGAAGAAAAGACCATGAGAGTATTGGAGGAAGTGACCCAGTGGATAAAGAGGCAGGAGCATGCAAAGAAGCGCACGTTGGAACCGCCACTGAGAGACGGACAATACCTACCAGAGCCAGATATGAGGCCTCGAGGCGTGCCTTATGTATCTCAAAATCCTCGCCAGTATGGTCTTGCAACAGAGCCGCATTGGTATGTCCACTTCCCTTATATTGGCCTTCGTATCACTGAATTTTGATAAGGCCTACCGGCGGATACACCACAGAGCCTTACCATCCGCGCGACGCATGGTAGGCTTTAGATAGGACGTGAAATCTGAACACACCCACACACCGGAGAGCTTTACTAGGGCGTCACATATCTTATCAATCTTTACAAAATCTACAGCTAACTATAGGGCACTATCAATATTAAGTGTGACTCTTTCACTACAGGTCATCTTCGTAGTGGTAGTGTACGCACGATGTTTTTGTGTGTCAACCTTAGTGAGGGGGCAGGTAACGCAGATAAAGCAAGGAGGATAGTCCAATCATCAGATTACTACTCAGGCGATATCTACACAGTCATATTTGAGTTTCATAATAGTGTTTAAATTATCTGATTCCTCGCCTTCTCCAGCTGTGCGCTCAGCTGCATGATCGCCCTACGCTGTTCGTGCTGGACACTATACTTATACACCTGCTCACTGAGCGATCGAATTGTATCCTCAGAAATACCGTATGTTCCACCCAAAACTGCAGTAGATGCATGGGGATTGTACTGAATTCTTGGAACGACCGATGGTTTTTGCGGTACAGCAGGTTGCTGCTGACCTTGGTATACTCGGCTGACGAGATCTTTAAATTTAGGGTTGACGCGCGCAATAGGGCTCTGCAAAGACTTCTTAACGTTAAGGTCTTCGACGCTAACTAAAAGTCTATCAATATCTTGTTCTATCATAGCTACGCGCTCTAATAGTGTGAGTGATGTGCTAGGTAGATCTAGCTCTCTTCTTTAATTAGAGACGTTCTCTATATTGGTCGAGACTTCTTGCGCATTAGCTCCTAGAGGATCAACTGCAGTTAGTGGTTCTTCTTCTATCTCATCCCTTATCATGCAGTCTGATAGAGAAGCATATAAAGTTATTTTCTTTATCTTTAGCTTTCTACGTAAAAGTCAGCCGGCGCTTAGGCTACACTTAACAAACTTATAGTAAACACATACTCTCTGTATCTTCGCTGCGCTTCCCTATTGCATAATCTACGTGCTTCTTACGCTTAATATCAGGTTTCGTACTTCTTATTCGCTATAGATAGATAATTTAAAAACTTATTACAATAAATCGTAGCCGGTTATAATAGATACTACACTTTTACAGCGCAAGCCAAGTGACAAATTAAGGTTTAAAACTATCCTAAGTCTAGTTACGGATAAGAAGTCGGTATTAAGGTTGCACTACAAACAGCAGCGTAAGGATATTTAAGCATAGTGGGTCTTAGGCATTAGCGTAGTGGTCATAATCTTAATTGAAGGAAACATGCTAAGCCATAAGCATAATCATTTTGAGCCTCGGCTACAGCATCATGCCAGCCACAATGTGTGGGCCTTCAAGTAGAGTGGATCTCAACGTCCCGAAGGGTTGGAAGAAGCTATTAGGGTAAGCACAGAAACTAGCGATAGTCCTCACAGGCCCTAGTCGTCACACGAACCAGAGACAGTGCATGCTAGACACGGATGCATCCACTGCCGGACTGATAATGCACCGTGCTTTGGGAAGGCTGGTGTCTCCCCTGCGCAGTGCTAGTTCGCCAGAACAGCCATGATAAACCCTTCTACCCTTGATCATCTTGGATATGGCTGCTGTTTGTGCGACTCTAAGAAGCATTTACTTAATGTCCTCCCCATGATTCCATAGATGTCGTAGCGACAGGCTTAGTGCTGTAGTTGACAAATAGCCACTGTGTCTGTTTGAATGCATTGACCTAAGTCGATGGTTTGCCGACAGTAAAGCTTAGTGAAGGGCTACCCATAGAGATGGCATAGATCCGCATGTATGTATAGTGCGGGAATACAGAAATATTGATCATGTGGTCAGCTTGCTTCTACTGCGCTGATAGTTGTAGGAGTCTTAAACTATCTAGTCGTCGTCCCACAGTAGGACGCTCCCGCTCCCGCTCACCTGCGCTACTGACGCATTCATGGAGATATATGTTGAAGGAATGAATAGTAAGCTCTAAAGGTCACCATATGGCACTCTCAATAGTACTTCGCAAACCTCAGCGTATAGTGATGGGCAAAAGGTGGCGCCCCGCTCGACGTCATCATTCGCAAACAAAACCTTTGCACGTGCTTAGAAGGTTCTGCACTAGAGCCGTTCATCTGTGGCCTCTGCGCGATCGTATATCAGGTCCAATTCATCAAATCTTGTGAAAAATTGGAACTACACAATATCTCTGATATATGGCTCATATTCCTCATGTGCTACGCTCTGCCTATGCAATCGTGTCCCACGGCGTGGCAATCAGAGTAACCTAAATTCTTTGATTTTTCTTATCCATACGTACCGCTGCAGGATTCAACATACCGAACCAGCTCTAGTCGCGGTCCCGATCACGATTCCGATATCAATATTCTCCTCCCACTCGAACAATGGCAAATAGGTTTCAAGAACTTGGATAAAATCTCTTAGGGGATTTGAAGGGCATACTTGAGGAGATATCTATGGTGCACTGAAATTCTTATCTTCTACTTAGTAGTGGTCACGATAGTTGTTGCGCGGCGAAGAATGGACTATGCAGACATCCTTCTCTCCATTTTGCTAGGAGCGGTCCAGCTGGCCGAAGTAATTGACTGCATCTTGGTTGTTACACATCATCTAATGCGCTTGCCAGTATTGACCGGATGCTGGCAATCGTGGTATACCAATCGCTGATTTTGAGCTTACTAGACTGATGCTCGCAGAAAATGAAAGCCGCTCACACAAAAGCGCAGCAGCCGAAGAGAGCAACGATCCACAGAGCGGACTATTCGTCATGCACAACATTTCATGAAATTTTTTTATGCATAATGCTGTTTTCGTTTGTCGTGGATATCCCGTCCTCCTGGTCAATGGACGTTGTAGGAGGAACTAGTTAGTAGAGTTCCCGACGGTCACAAATACCAACTTAGCCTGTGCACGCAGCTTCGTAATGGACTTAGTCTCGTCTACGCGTCTTGGGATGGCAGCCTTGCATGATCTGCTCTAGTGACTCTTCTATAGTAAGCTGCTTACCGAGCGGACGGTACATACGTACTTGCGTACGCGACCGAGCCACATGGGCGTTTGGGTCACGCTGCGCGACAAGCCCGAGCGATACTCCAAGCTGCTTACGGAGTCGCTCATCCCCTAGTCAATGCCATCAAGTTTCGCTCGTAACCATGGCTAGTGTGCCATATCGGGTTCATGCACGCGTCTGAGAACTGTGCCGCATGATCCAGCAGAGGAAGAACTCATAATGAGGGTGCCCTATTTGAGGACGCAGCAGCAAGTTTTCTGTCTGGCGATGACAACGTCTATACAATCAGAATGGGTTTAATACCAGTGAATTTCAAGCAAGTTCGGTATTCTCGACTTGATGGCAGGCCTTATTTTCAGCATCCCGAATACCCCGAGTTCGTCCAATTCGTGGTGAATGGTGAATGGGTATCAATCCACGTGCTATCGATAAAGCCGTACGTTCATTGCGACATGTTTTATCTCACTAGGATTTGGCTAACGCTGGACAGAGAAATGATGGATGAAAACATAAAGGGGATCGTGCAAGAGGCAAAAAAGTTACTGTTCCAAGACCAAAGTGTGACCGACACACTTAGTCTGTCACAGCGCCCAACTTTGCCGCCCCTCCAGTCTTCTTGTACGAACATGTCGTCGGAGATCCGGTTTCACAAGACTGTCGAAGAGTGCAAGACAACGCAAAGAGAGTTCCTTCACGTACCGAACTCAGGCCCATCAGTATCCACAAGGAAGAATTCTTACTCTCAGGCCACTACGGATAGCCACCATCCAAGATCTGATTATTACAGCATGCCAAGTAACATCTTGTAGTCGTACGGCTAGATCATGGGCAATGGATCCATCTGAGCAGGTTCGATAGCGAAAGGCGGCGCAAGTGTTCACAGCGACGATGTGGAGTCAGTTTGTTCAGTAAGAGGAAGGTCAATCCATGTTTGTGACACGCGACCCTTTGCTCTAGATCCAAACAACTTGTGTTTAATGTGAATTGTTCTGGGGGTGTGAGTATGTAGTTGTGATTGGCAATAGTGTTAATTTTTGATACTACCGTCTTCTCCATGTGCGCACATTGTTGGGTGCAGACAATTTCGTATCCCATGCGTAGTATTAGCAGCATAGCTGAGGATATGATCAAGATATGGTTTGAGCAGGTTCTAGCGCTCATGCACCCCAGTTGCATTCTTTTTCTCTATCGGAACTTCTTCTGCGGCCGTAATTATACATGCTATAGTCATTCGGGACGCAAGTTTGAATAGCGTCAATGGCTGTGTACGTCTCCGCGCGAATGCCTACAGTTTGCGCCGCGGCAGCTCTGGGACCAGATTGCATAGGTGCTAGTGGCTGCGGCTGCGGTTGCACAAGCCCTCCTACAGAGCTGGACTTGTTGGCGTCCCTCGTGCCTGGCCTTGGCCATGACTTGTGAGCATGCTAACGTTGACGTGATCGCTCTGTTCCCTGCAATCTTGGGCGAACTAAGAGGCCCATCTGCTACTCGCGCGGCTAAACACTGGTGACGCCCAGCATGACGCAATGCACACAACTTATCTAGTTAGGGCGGTACTGTAAGGATTCCGTTGCGCGCAAAGTATAGCAGGGGTTGCATTACTCCTGGAACAGTCACTGCTTGAATGCAAGGGCGCCTGACACATCCTACTAACCTTCAGGCAATCGCTTCGGCATCTGGGAGGGGAAGGGGAGGGTCCAGAACCACCTCGCCGCGTCCGCTAACACAAGGGCTAATCCCCACTCACGCTAGTAAGGTGGGGGTGCCTTCATCCCCGTCATGTGGCACGAACTTGGTCGCACCTGCTTGGAGGAAGCGGCCACAATGTGATTGCAACACGGGTGAACAGGCAGGGATGGGTTTGAAGTGGAAGGTAATATTTGCTTTGTGGAATGTAGCGACTTGACATAGTTCGTACTTGGGCTATATAACGACACAGTTTGTAAGAGAGCTTCTGTTTACAACAAGAAAACTATAACAAAGAGACACCAGGCTACTGCTAACTTAGAAGCGACAACGTCCTTTCCACCACGTCTGGTAGTCGTTCCTTCCCACACTGCTGTGAGAGTGCGCACCGCCTTCAATAAGAAAGACGCCAGCGATGATTTTGTCTTTCGTCTATCACCTCTTCATATACCCTGCGATGCATTACCCGTAGTCCACTCCAATGTGCGTTCTAGATGTAGCAAATTTTTTGCACAAGAGGTATAGCGCATAGTCGGGGGCCCATCTTATGATGCTGGGTCGCGCACAGAATTCATTTTCGGTCGATCAAACTTCTACTCGCCACGTATACTGAAAGTTCAAGGGGTGTTGGCCGTCGGGAATCCCTTGCTCTTCCGTATCGCATCTTAATCGAGTGCAGCTGCTTGATGGTGTAATGCAGTGAAGGATTGGTCGGTGGGAAAAAACTGGGATCGCTCCGTAAGGTACTTTCTTCGACATCTCTACATCGGCGTAGCCCGGTGGTAGGCAGGCGAAGCAGGGCCACAATCCCTGTGCAGGGTTTCCAGTAGATGCATGCGGATTGTAATGCATTCTTGGAACGACCGATGGTTTTTGCGGTACAGCAGGTTGCTGCTGACCTTGGTATACTCGGCTGACGAGATCTTTGAATTTAGGGTTGACGCGCGCAATAGGGCTCTGCAGAGACTTCTTAACGTTGAGGTCTTCGACGCTGACCAAAAGTCTATCAACATCTTGTTCTATCCTAGCCACGCGCTCCAACAGTGTGAGTGATATGCTGGGTGGATCTGGCTCTCTTCTTTGATTGGAGACGTCCTCCATACCGGTCGAGACTTCTTGCGCATCAGCTCCTGGAGGATCGACTGCAGTTGGTGGTTCTTCTTCTATCTCGTCCCTTGTCGTGCTGTCTGATGGAGAAGCGTATGAAGTTATTTTCTTCATCTTTAGTTTTCTAGGCGAAAGTCAGCCGGCGCTTGGGCTACACTTGACAAACTTACAATAAACACATACTCTCTGTATCTTCGCTGCGCTTTCCTATTGCATGCTTTACGTGCTTCTTTAGCTTGACATCGGGTTTCGTACTTCCAGTTTATTATTATTCCATTATAGTCCTGTATCAGCCGTTGGCTATGTAAGACTTTGGCCAAAGGCCGTTCTATCTGACTAGTTACAATTTGGTACGTTGTGCTGTATTGCGTGACTATGGTGCTTCGGCCTTTGTCTAGTTAAGCTAGTGCTAGCTTTCTGGACG
>NW_006912407.1:0-17775 GCF_000523435.1 Bipolaris zeicola 26-R-13 | reverse complement strand
TGTACAGACATGTGATCAGAAGCGAGCAGGTATAAGAGAAGTCTGTACTTAGTTATCTTCTCTTTTCCTCATCTTTTAGCTTCTGTACGATAGGTAGAAGCATACTCGTTCGCTAGGCCTCTCCGCCCATAACACAAACGACACATGTCGAAAACGACTAATAGTAAAGTAAACACACTTTATAGTACGTTGAACAATCCCCAAGAGGTCAACAGACCAAAAAACTATAAATATCATAAAGAATATCATCATTATCCATATGCAGTAAACATGCCACGTAGCAGCCAGGTACATTAAAAACCCGTCTACACACCCTAATCCCTATCCCCCAGCAACCCAAGTTGCTAAGAAAAAGAAAAAGAAACGAGACACTCCGAACCAAACCCACCCATTACTCCAGCGTTAGAAAAACATAGACCGCCCAAAATAAACCCCATTACCTATCTCCTCCCCCCATTAAGCAACCGCGCCTCACTATCTCCATCCCCCTCCTCATCAAACTCACTAAGCTCAAACTCCTGAACCCCCCTCGCACTCTCCTCATCCCCCTTAACCTTCCCCCAGCCCTTCTCATCCGCCGGGTTCGGAAACGGGGTAGCACAGAGCCGATTCCTGAGGGCAGGGTAATATCTCCTGTAGGTATAATGCGCTATGGCGAGACCAAGCAGAGACCCAACGGTGACGTCGTAAACGTCGTGTCTGTAGTCTTCGCAGCGGGAGATGGCGATGAGGGCTGCGCCGAGGAGGGGCGCAAGAGCGAGGAGGACGCGAGCGAGGTCTGCGCGGGGACGGTAGACGTGGCATTGGCCTGCGAGGAAGAGGGAGAGGTAGCCGAGGCCGCTGAAGGCGAAGCTACTATGGCCGCTTGGGAAACTGCGCCAGCCGTCGTGAAGAGTATGGTGGTCTGTTTCGGTGCAGACTTTGTACGTGACGAGTTGGTGGGCGGGGGTGCCAGGCGCGGGTTTGCAGCGGGCGATGAGGTCGGGGCGGGGGCGGCCGACGGCGTTCTTGATTACGTCGGTGATGAAGCTGGTGAGGATGAGGCTGATGATTAGACCGAGGATGGTGACGTGGGCTTTGTGGGAGCCCGGGCGGAAAAGAAGGGCCCAGGCGACGAGGAGGCCGAGGGGAACGGCGGCGGAGAAGATGAGTAGCCAACCGACTGATACGCGCTCGATTTCTGCGTGGGGATATCCAATGGCGAGGTTATCGAGGAAGAACATGCGATGAAAGGGTTCGGCGAGGAATTGGATCTGTATGTCGAATATGAATACATTTCTCTGAAGCCTGTCTCGAGTCTTCTTCTTCTTCCTCCTTCTTGCATAACGTACCGGAATATAGCCGCACAATAAAATAGCGATGCCTACATAATCCGAAGCATACGAGCGCTACTTGTAGCCGAAAAACAGGCTCCATTAGTTATTTTGTTTTAAAAAAAAACATGTGCTAAAGACAGCGCAACACAAAAACACACACACACCTGCCAGAAGCGGGCTGCTGCACCGAGAAAACCCGGCGAGTTGACCAGATCATTGGAATTGAGCCTGTGCGGTTGTGCAGGCATGTTTGGCGTGGGCGAACGAGCATGCGCGCATCGAGTAGGAGAAAACAAGTTCGAGTAGTCGTGGCGGGCTTTCGGAGGTGTGGCTTCAACTCCGCAAACGGGCAGGCATGGCACGGGCCGCTTCCGCTAGTACAGAGTTAGCGCACGGGATCGTCTTGTCGAGGATGAGATGAGGGGAAGTGTCAGATTGTGATGGGTTTTTAAAGACGGGTGTAAAACTGTGATAAATATGGGTGATGAATAATTTTTAATGATTTTTGTTCTTCTCCCTGTTCTCGTTGTTGTTGATCCACGCTGACCCCCTATGTATGATCACGGTGGATCGTGCACGCTGACTAATTCTAGACTCCACTGCACAAAATATGCCCATATTCTGACAGGAAGGAAGGGGGGGGGTGAATAGTAACGTAGTCACTCTTCTTAAATTTCATTTCACTATTATTTTCTAGATCTACAATTTCAATGCAAGACTAGAAGAAATAGAAGAAATAGAAAAAGAAAAAACAATGTCTCTTAGTACGTAGACGTCAACATGCCCAATCTCCCCCCATCAACCACAACCACACTCCCATTCAAATACGACCCCGCCAACCCCGCCATCCACAGCACCGCCCCCGCAATATCCTGCTCGCAACCCGTCCTCTCGGCAGGAATAACACTCTTATCCAACATCTCGCTGTGCTGCGGATTCAACCCCCCAATAATGCCTGTCGTCATGTCCGACGGAAAAATGCCGGGAGCCAGCACGTTGCAGCGGATGCGATAGGGAACGAGTGATGTAGCGAGCATCTTCATCATGTGCGTGACGGCGGCTTTGCTGCTGTTGTATGCGAACGAGGCGCCTGCGAGACGAGAGAAGCCGCCGATGCTGGAGATGGCGATGATTTGGGGGCGCACGCCGGCACAGAAGTTGGCTTTTGTGTTGCCGGCGTCGAGGAGGGTGAGGAAGGCTAGGGCGGTGTAGTAGACACCTGTTACGTTTACAGCGTAGGTTTGTGTGAAATCTTGCATAGGGCTCTGGAGGGCGTGCGCTTGGTACTCGCTGATTGAGGGTAATGGGTTGCCTGGTGCGGCTTTGAGTGGTCTTGGGCCCATGATGCCTGCGTTTGCAATGACGAGATTTACATAGCCTATTTCGGATTCAATCTTTGCGGCGATTCCGAGCAGCGAGTCTTGAGAGGTTATGTCTCCAGGTAATGGTATGACGACGTTTGGGTCGATACTATTGGCGGCGTCGCGCAAAACGTCTTTTCGACGACCGACTATGTAGATTCGGTGTGCGCCGTTTGCAGCCAGCGCTTTTGTTATCATCAGACCGATACCTGCAGAGCTCAGCGCCGAGTCCAGCCATGTTAACCAAGCGCGGACTACCTGACCCGCCTCCTGTTATGACCGCAACAATGCCTTTGACATTGAAGAGCGCAGTCGCCGAAAGTTCTGTTGACATATTGGTATGGAACATAGATCTGGTATGGATGCAAAAAAAAGATAGATGATATGGCTGGTCATCATCATTATATGTCGATGCTACGGCTCCACCTTCCGGCTCAGTGACACACATGCAAGCCAACGAAAATCAACTCGACTAATGCCGCCCGCCCGTTGTCCAATGATGCATAATAAAAAGATTCCTCCCATTTATCCAAGATACCAACAATACCCTTCACTTGTCAGCATGCCAACTCTTTCTTGCAGTAATCCACTTGAAACTCGCACACCAGCCTTCTACCTCGCCGCGCTCTGAACGCTCGACATAATCTTTAATCTCCTGCTGTGCCAACCGCACATCCGCCCTCAGTTCGTCTTCAGTCCACACTTTGTTCTTACTGCCCCACCGCGTCAGGAGACGCAGGCAAACAGGCTCGAAAATTTCCATGCCAAGTACAAACATCATCTTGCCTAGGGATTTCTGCGCCTCGTCGTCTACCCACTGCCCCACAGGCACATTGACATGGGTTGTTTGTATGTCCACGAATCCCGCCTCTTCAAGATAACTGTGATGCATGTAGAAAAGACCCAGGGGCCGTCCAGATCGGAAAGACGCCTCCATAAAAGCGACGTATAACTTGCGCAGGGTGGGCATTACAACCTTGTCGCCGGGGCCAAGGGGTACTTGGCCCAAGTCCCAGTCTGCCAACTCTACCCATCCGCCAGGCGAGAGACTCTTATATATCTCTTCGTAGACGCCTTCCCAGTGGGTAAAGGTTCCTTTCATATTTCGCAGGTGGATCAGCTCAAACGTATCGCTGAAATGCCAACCTGGTTCCGACTTAGGATTCAAGGAAGTCAAGTCAATTGTGAGGGATTCTTCTGATAGATTTGACGGACTTGTGGCGGCATCGCTTAGTCCAGTGTCCTGGTGTATTTTTCTTGGAGACTCGATTGGATCGCGGTGGATCATGTTGGTTGCCAAGTCCAGCTCTGCGAGTTTGGCGATTAGATCGTCGACATGGATTTCTCGCCCCCAAACGTCGAGATCATCGAGTTCCCAAGTCACTCCAGATTCGCCTAGTGTGGCTTCAGTGGTTTCAATGTCCCACTCGGTAATGTCTATTCCAACGACTTCTGCACGGGGGTATTGCTGTGCCATGGACACGGCCCAGTGGCCTGGTCCCGTGCCGAGATCGAGGATTCTGCGCGTAGAAGGTAGCAGTTTTGTGGTTGTCAACTTTCCTTTGAGTGCCCGGACAAAGATCTCGTGTTGCAAGGATAAGCGATCCTGCTCCACAAAGTCGTTGTTGGGCTTGTAGACGCAGGGCAGATAGTACGACTCATTGGCGTATGTGCGGCCATTTTCATGGACATAGTCGAGGTCGTCCGAGGCAAGTGTGCGAACAGAGCGACTATCGCAACGACTGTCAGCTGTGGTTCATGTGCGATGAGTGGCGATATGATGGAGGAGGATCCGTTGGGCAGCCGGTTAGCCGTCAGCGGGCTCGAGCCCCTGTCGAATGCGGGCAGTTGGCAGCGCAGAGCAAAGGATGCAGCGATACGAGAGGAACATAGGAGAAGCGGCGGCATACATGGACTCAATGGAGGCTGAATCGTCCGAGTCAGCTCTTGGGCGTTTGAGTGGAGGCCCTGCGTGAGGGGCAACCACGCCTTCGGGTGGTGGCGGTCCCTCGTCCATGGCGCCGGAAAGCCGACAGGCTTCAGAGGGGCCGAACGGGTCTCGTTGAGCAAGTCGAGCGGAGGACGATGGTGAGGTTGAGCGAGGGCGCCCGCGACGTCTTTACGTACGCGACGCCAATGGATCCCTTTCCAAAGAGGCTGGTGCAAGAGCTTGACGTTGCGTCTGCTAAGCGATGGTCGCTTGATGTTGGTTGGGGGCGCGCGCATCCAGCCTGGGTATACATATGGGCCTTGCAGAAGGTACTAGACTTGAAGCGTGGATCCATGCCATGCCCGCGACTGGCAACAAGGTCCACGTCCATTGCCCTCTCTTTCCATGCCGACATGCTCTGCTGATCATCGCCGTCTGACCACCTCCATGACAAATCCCCGTCCTCTGAACTCTATGTGCTGTCTAGTATCTAAGTACTACGCTGCCGACAATCAGTCAGCGAGCCAGCGAGCCGACATGTCCACCACACCACACTCACCTTTTGTTCCGAGGACAGAGCACAAGCACCCGAGGACGGCCATTGCGACGTTACATGGCAGTGTGAGCTCCATCATGTCATGGCCTGAGGCGCACATAGCCCCACGGCTGCACATACACGGAAGCATGGTGCCTCAATGCATGGTGCCCAAGAGGTCCAGGACCGCTGCATCAACCCCAGGCTGCTGCTGGCAAGGAGTTTGCACCGGTCCGTCTTCGGCCTCTCTCAGCTGCCCTACTACCCATCCCCCGGGGTCTCGAGGCTAGGGCAACACCTGCATGCACCGGACCAAACCCCCGGAAGAGCACGAGAACCCCTTCATCATACCTACGTACGTATCTACTACTACATGTCTGTATCTCGTCGCAAACGGACCCGCCGCATATGCATTCTATCCAGGGAAGCCTGCTGGCATTCCGCTTTCAGCAGCTCCCTTCTACGGCCACAATCCCACGTCGTATTTCCCACTCCCTATATCTCACGTTGAGAGTTCAAGTTCCCGCGGCCTGACTCGTGGCGGCGCGGGCTTTATCCTGGGAAGACTGCATCGGACGTGGTAATCGTCCACTCTCCATCCCCCAGCCGGGCCAACACAAGCCCGCAACCCCGGGGTGCATGACACGTATGGACGTGGGTGAACTCTTTTGACATGTTTTCTTCCAGATTAGATTAGAGGAGAAAATAAAGGGACCAGGTTGCTCACACAATCACATTACGTGGGACAACGAGAGCCTGACAGCACAACCAGTCCACTGTATTCGTCCCAGCCAAGGCATCATATCATCTACATGGATGCGACACGATCTATTGCCTCTATTTGTTGGCTTTTTTTTACCTTCACACAAAGAGTTACCCTTGGATTCAGCTTTCGGCTTTCAATGCATGCAGACGAGACGGCAATCCGCACTTATAAAGCGAATCACTGCTAGTATTGGTTCAACACAGCCTTCAGTCTACCTCCTGGCCCTCAAACTTGGGCAGGCGCTTGGCAACATCTGACCATGTCTCTTCACCCTTTACGATGTTGGAAATGGCCTGGGCAATGTCGTCTAAGCTCGAGCGGACCTGCTCAGTTGTGTCACGGTCTCGAAGGGTGAAAGTGTTGTCCTTGATTGACTGGAAGTCAATTGTGATACCAAGCGGGGTACCAAGCTCATCGTTTCGCTAGACCACTGTCAGAGCTCAATCGTTTGTTCATTAGAGAGGCATGACTTACTGCATAGCGCTTGCCAATTGATGCACCAGACGCGTCAACTCGGTTGGAGATACCAAGCTTCCGAAGTTTGTCCTTCAGTGTCTTTACAAAAGGATCAAAGTCTGGGTTTGAGCTGAGCGGCACAATAAGCACCTTTGTCGGTGCAACCGCAGGAGGGAATGAGAGGACAGCACGGGCTTCGTCCTGCTCACGGGTCCAGTAGACGTGTTCACACAGTGCCTGATTCGGTCAGCCAGGCATACCTGCATTCCGCAACGGGATCACTTACATAGAAGATACGGCCAATACCAAATGACGGCTCAATGACGTTTGGTGTGTATTCTCGCATCGTCTCGACCCTGGTGCGCTTCTCGATTGTGATGAGCTCCTTGGGCACCTCGACCTTGCCGTCGGCAACTTCGGGGACATCAATGACAATCTTGCCCTCCTTCTCCAAGTCCAGGGACAGCTTCTCGCGCAGATCCTGCGACAGGGACTCAATGGCGGTTTCTACAGCCTTTCCATCCTTCTTAAACTTAGGACCAAACTTCTTCTTGTCAATGTCGCATTGCCACTCCTCGACCTTGAGCGGCTCCTTTCTTGTCTCACGGACAATTAGAGGCGCACCAGTCTTCTTCATGTGCACAGACAGGTCGTATGCGCTTCGGTCAGCACAGCCAACACACTCGATCCAGCCGTACGATGTGAGCAATTCGGCGTCCCAGCAGTCGGCTGCGTAATGAGCCATCTCGTTGGCCATGTGTTGCCTGAAGCGGATCTTCTTGGGATCGACACCAATCTTGAGGAGGAAGAGCTGGATGCGAGCCAGGAAGTAACCCAGTGTCTCGTTGTCGACCAGGCCAGTCTCAACTGCCTTGCCAATCTTTGTGGTCTCGACCGTGGTCTTGCCAGCAAGCTGGACGTCGCGGTTGAGCAGTTCAAGTTCGACATCCTTGACCTCGTTGAATCGTGGGTGCTTCTTGCCACCCTCTGGGTCGACAAAATGCTCGATTTCGGCCATGAGGAACTCGCGTACACGCAGGAGACCCTGGCGAGGCGAAATCTCGTTACGGAAAGACTTGCCAATGGAGGCAGACGCAAAAGGCATCTGCTGCATGTTGTGGTCTAGCAGCTTCTGGAAGTTTACAAACTGTCCCTGGGCAGTCTCTGGTCGCAGATAAGCGGGCAGATTCGACGAGGGACCGATGGAAGTCTGGAACATGAGGTTGAAGGCGACGGGAGGCAGGAGCTCGCCGTTGTTGGCAGGGTTTCGGATGTCGTACTTCTTCATGAGAAGACCCAGCTCCTCACCGTTGTAGTTGTCAATCTTTGCCAGAACCTCCTCGATCTCCTTGACCATTGAGTCCTCGAGTTTGATGGCTGCAATGTTCTTGACCTTCTTCTTTTTCTTCTTGGGATCCTCCTCCTCGACTTCAACCTTTTGGCCACGCGCCTCCTTATCGCCCTTTAGCCTGGCCTCAAGCACCTCTTCGACCAAGTGGTCGGCGCGGAAGATCTCACCCGTCTTGGGGTCTTTGCACATCCAGTCGGCGAACTTGTCGACGTGACCAGAGGTCTTGAGGACATCGTGTGTGGTGAGAATGGTAGGTTCGACCTTGAGCATGTCCTCCTCGAGCACAAAGTGTTCGCGCCATATGTCGACAATGTTGTCGGTGAGGGCAGATCCAGGCGGGCCATAGTCGTACAGGCCAGCAACGCCGCCGTAGATGTCGAATGAGGGCGCGTAGAAGTATTTGTGCTGTAATTGGCAACATGTGAGTAGGCAGTGTGCAGATAGGGTCGGGGGCAGTAGTAGTGCAAGCCTACCTTCATGAGCTGCTCAAAAGCAGCGCGCTCAAAGGGCTTGCCCTTGTAGGTAGTGGTATCACTCGGCATGGCGGGCGTCTTGCGCTGTGGAATCTTGTACCGGAAGAGGGGTGGAGTGGTCGAGAAGTGCGTGGTGGGATGAGTCGGAGGTGGGGCACAAGGTACCCGTCTAGTTATTGTCTGGAGAGACGGTCGCCATGCAGAGCGGGGGACGCGCAGCAAAGCCTGGAACCGGCGCATATATTATCAGGCTCTCCCCTGCTTCCACGAGGAGAATTGGCTTACCGCGAGGACAGACCGTTTATAGGGCATTGGCTCTTTGGTCGAATTGCCCGCACGTGCAAATCATGATGCGTGGGCTCGGTGGGTGACGCGCCAAGATTGCGGAAAAGACGCTTCGGCCGCCGCCCCACTGAAAAGTTGTCAGGCTCGCCAACTGCAATCGACGCCGACGACCTTCACTACTACCACCACCACCTACACAATGACGGCCCCCAAAAATGTCGCGTCCGGCTTCAAGCTCAAGAATAAGATTCGCCGCCAGGCCGCCCATCTGTCCATCAAGAAGGCGCGCGAGTCGGAGAAGCGAGATGCCCGAATGCGCCGCAAGCGCGAGGAAGACAAGAATCCTGAGCTGCGCGAAGAGCGACTAGCAAACAACAAACCCGCCACCATTGACAGCAAGCGCGTATGGGATGAGCCTGTGGGTGACGAGGAGGATGCTCTGAGCTGGGCCATTGACGTGGAGCGGTTAGCCAAACGGAGAAAAGTTGAGCATGAGGATGAAGAGGGCAACGAGGAAGGCACATTGGCCAAGCTGAAGAAGCGGGATGAGGCCATGGATGATAGTGACGAAAACGAAGAAGAAGACTCCAATTCAGACGATGCAGACAGCATGCTCGACGACTCTCAGTCTGACCTCGACTCGGACGATTCAGACCTCGACTCAGATGCCGCCTCCTCGAAGCCCTCCAAGTCCTCCAAGTCCTCCAAGCGCGCACCCAGCCCCACCGCAACCTCCACCACTACCAACTTTGATCTATCGCCCGAATTCCTCAAGCAAAAGTTCCCTTCTATATTCAATCCCAGCGACGAGGAACCAAAGATTCTCGTTACAACCAGCATCAACTCATCTCTGCACAAGGAAGCCGACGTTCTCACCTCCATCTTCCCCAACAGCACATACATCCGCCGTACAAAGCATGCACACGCACACAAATACAGTGTCCGCGAGATCGCCGGCTTCGCAGCTGCAAGAGGTTACACCGCGCTCGTCATTCTCATGCAAGCCCAGCACGAAAAGAAACCCGACGGCCTCGACATTGTCAACCTCCCCAACGGCCCCCACTTTCACTTCAGCATCTCCAACTGGGTCGACGGCAAGAAACTGCCCCGTCACGCAAATGACACAGGCCACTATCCAGAGCTCATTCTCAATCACTTCAAGACTCCGCTCGGTGTCCTTACCGCCCAGCTTTTCAAGAATCTCTTCCCTCCATTCCCTGAACTTGAGGGCCGTCAAGTTCTTACTCTTCATAATCAGCGTGATTACATCTTTGTGCGCCGCCACCGCTATGTCTTCCGTGATAAGCGCGAGACAGAAAAGCCTGTTTTGGGCACGGATGGAAAACCAATTCCCGGTGCTGAGGATGTCAAAGTGGGCATGCAAGAAATTGGGTATGTCATAGTTGTTTCTTCTTCTGTAGAAAACTTGCTAATGTTGAACTACCAGTCCCCGAATGACGCTTAAGCTCCGTAGAATAGACCGCGGCATCCAGTTCAAGAGTGGCCAGGAGTGGCAATGGAAAGGCCGTATGGACAAGCAAAGGACGAGGTTCAACATGTAGAAGGGCATCTACATTTTCCCCTTCCAGCACTGTTGTTCCTATACGGCTCTTTGCTTGCATATCGGCATCAACAATGTTATACCTTTATTCTATTTTTTAGCAGCATCCATGTGTCGACATTGCCATTGTTAGCTTTGGTTTGGTACGACTAGAGCGCGACTTCGTCAACCTAATAGAACATAGCATTTCCGAGAAGCGCGCGATGACCGAGCTATGTGGATCACATAGCTGGGTATTTGAATACAGGCATCCTCTTGTCTCTAACATTGACCGATTGACTTTCGGGTCATGTAACGCAGTCCAAGTCAGGGTCACGAATATCGAGTGCAACAGGGCGCTTGGGAGATAGACACAAAATGATGAACAATATTGCCCCAGTACCTGCATTCTAGCCTTGCGGCTCAATCAAAAGCATCCAAGTTAGTGAAGCCTTTCACTAACTCATCACTAGACGAGTGAGACTTTGCATATGCAAATAGTGGCTGATTTTCTGATAGCTCATGGTTTACTTTACAGGGATGCCTGCTTTCATCCACCCACCCGTATAGCGTATCCAGCCATCCTCTCGCACAGGAATGTCCCGAAAGACAATACACCTATGGGGGTCCGTAAGATCCGCCCTTCTCCGCAGTATCATCGACTTGCGACTACCTACAGGGACGAACCAGCAACTGTTTAACTTCTCTCGATCCGCTCACTCAATCCTACTATGCTTGCGCCTCGTGCAGTACGCGATTGCACTTACTTTATGTTTCGACTTCCGGTGCGCACAGTCCAGCAAACTGTCTCAAACACTTTGTTTTTCCCTTGGAAAGCAAAGCAGCGGCTTCTCGAATAGACTTCTGGTCTGATTTTGGTACAGCGTTTTCATAGAATGTATGGGGGGTTATAGAAAAGCAGAGTCGCTGGGAGGCGTTGGCGGCGAAATTCGGGATTGCGGCGAGGGGGTTAGAGGAGATGGTTAGGGAGTATAATGATGCGATTGAGAGGGAGAGGTAAGGATTCGATATGTAAGACGGAGGAGTGCCGAAGTCGAATTTTGACACCGCTGTTTCATGGGTTGATATTTCGCCGCAAAGTGAGGGGGCGCAGGTTTTCAGGGGGTTGACATTAGATGGCTTGTGTATTGATGGTAGGACAGGGCTGGTTTTGGCTGGTGAGAAGAAGATTGATGGACTTTATGCTGCGGGTAGGACGGCTGTAGGAATTTGTTCGAATTCGTATGTTAGTGAGTTGTCCCTAGCTGATTGTGTATTTTCTGGGAAACGAGCTGGGGAGCATGCCGCAGATAAGAGAGAGATGTGAGCAGCGGACATTATTATCGTCGTTATCTTTGTTTTCCCAGAGTGGAAATAGAGATGCGATTGAAAAGGAAGCAGAGAACACCAAGCTTATCATAAAAGTAGTGTATTTATCTCTATTATTAGTACAATGCTGTTAAGACGGGGGAATGTACGGGAGAAAGGGGGATTCGGATTGGTATGGGGCCTCATGGGATTGTCAACTGTTTAAAACGTATCATATTGTGTATCCACTTTTCCAATGAGTGCGTATTAGACAACGACATATTATATACGTTCACGTGCAGGCAGAGACACACCTAACATGCTTGAATTCGACTCCTATGTATCAATTCCTCACTTTCTTGTTTAAGCGAAAAGGAAACACTCAGAAATGGAAATAGGTACTCTCATTGTTGTGCCAGATATAAAAAACAACAGCCCCACAGTAAAAAGACAAAACTAGAAACTCCGAATGTACAAGTACACAGTAACTACTACTACTCCGGGTATCTATCGTACATGCCCAGCCAAAGGTCATGAATAGACCTTGAAGACCCACCCCTTTTTTATACCAACCACCCACTTTGACAAAGGGAAAGAAAGATATAATAACACTGGGTACCCCAGAGGCTGACTCGTCATAGTATCGTGGATAATAGGCATGTCGTCTAGGCAAATTATTGCCAATCTAAGGGCTGAGAAGGAGGCCACTAACCATCATAGCCATAGCCATAGCAGTAGCCAAGTCCGGGGCCAGGGCCAGGGCCATACTCAGGTCCATAACCAAGGCCATCCCAACAGTCATATACATGACTATATTCGTGACTATAGCCGTAACCACAACCGTGACGGTGACGGCGACTGCCAGACCCCCTGCCTCTGTCGCCTTGGCGACCATTCTATTTGTTGCCATATCCGCTGTAAGCTCCAGGAGTCATCATGCCAGTTGGTCCCGGTGTATTGGATGCAAGACCTGCGGGGTGGTTGGTAGGTGTACTAGGTCCATCGACACCATGTCGTGCGTTTCCAGGGTAGAACGTATTGTTGACGCCTTGCTGGAAGCCAGACAAGCCCTGTGATGCGCCCTGCGCGGCGAGTACAGCAGCTTGAGCAGCTGCGCTGGCTGGGGCTCCAACGCCGGTAAGGCCCCACATGTGGCCGCTCATTTCGTCGGGAACGGATCCATCAAAAATCTTCTTCCTCATCTCCCAGAATACAACTCCTGTCAACCAAGCATCTGAACCAGCTGTATGTGAGTTACCGATGCGCTGACAGCCGAGCTCATCAGCAAGATCTTGGAGACCAGACTTTGTGCCCAAGTTGTTGAGTATGTTGGTCGCTGTGGCGCCAATGACACCGCGCCTAACCAGGTTGTTTGCATGTCGCCAGAGATACTTGACATCAAGAAGTTTGGGGAAGAATACGTTAACAAGCTTGCGATACGTGTCCTCATCCTCCGGTAGCGGCTTAGACGTAAGCATCTTGAGCATATATGCAAAATCATAACCCGAGTGAAATGATATCCAGTTGACGTCCTCTGACAGGGTCATTCCAGATGTTGTGAGTAACGAGCCAAACTCTTGTGGGTCAATGCCCTGATCGCGGTGCTTTTCGAAATCAGCTCCCGACTTCTTCAGCATCTGGATCGACTCTTCGTTGTACATGTCGTCTTCGAGGGAGAACTGGAAGTTAAAGGACCATGTACAAGGGCAAGGAATAATGTTATTTGAATATCTTTGAAAAGACTTGGGCTTGTAGGTCAGAGTATTTGTGTCGAGATGTGTTGGGGGAACGTCGCCTTGAACGTTGAAGAGGGTGACGCCCAGTTGGATGATCTTGAGCAGGTCGACATTGCAGCGAACGGTTTGATAGTGGTATGATGCTTTCGAGTTGAAGTCTCCGATAGGTCGCGCAACAACACCGGGGAACTCGGTGTCCTATTTGTAGAGTGAGCATTGTGTGTGCAGGATTAGGAGAAAGGGGTAGAATGGAAACTACCCCAAGGAACGAAGCCATGGAACCACCACTGGTACAAGACTTAGGAAGTATTAGAAGCGACTCTGGTAGCACAGCAGTCGCAAGGTGTTGCAATGAAATAGCATACTGACCATGCTAATGTATGGATACTGGTCAATGAGGGTGCGTAGCATATCCATTTCCTGATGCAGGTTTGACCGCCAGACCTGGCGTATGCGCTGGCCCGCAATGCCCTTGGTACCATCGTGTCCACGGGCTGCATTTTCCTGTATTTGAGCACCATGGGCAAACCGCATGCGCGCCTCGTGTCCGTCGAGTCCAGTGCCTCCACCTGCCCCGCCAATGGCTGCTGCTGCCCCCAGACCCGCGCCTCCCAAACCGCCACCCAGGCCAGCATTCGACTGAAACCCGCCCTGGTGCTGGCTGAAGAGGTTCAGGCTGGTGGCCTGGTTGCCCGCGCCAAAGTGCTGCATGTTCTGTTGCTGCTGCTGTTGCTGTTGTTGCTGATGTTGGTGCAGTGGCTGTTGTTGCTGGGGCATTGGACCGGAGAGATGTGCGAATGGGTTGGAGAGATTATGGCCGGGAAACCGGCCCCCGTGAGGCGGCATGGTGGGCAAAGTGTAGCTGTTGCTGCGACGGGCGCGAGCGTACAAGTGGAGGCGTAGTGAAACGGCGAGTGGGCGACACTGGGGTTAATGACGCGAACGAGCGGTGGTCGGGGGGTCTTTTCCAGACTCTTAGAGAGATGTATAGCAATTAAGGCGTGTGCAGGGTGTGCAAGATGCGTGTGGTAGCGATAGTGCGTGGTGAGAGTGAATGAATGGTGTGGGGAGGATGTCCGTAACCCATAGGCGGCGGCCGTGCGCCATGATGGCCGCCAAGACTGAGCCAGATGCGACCACCAACGGCTTCGCGGACGTGACGCCAACAGCCTCCGCGACCGCGACCGCCTTTTCCCTTGTCGACCATCTCTCGCGGCCCATTCAGTACGTTAACTTGCTTCGCGCGGCCTCAATTGGTGTATCAGAATCCAGCAATTCCTGACTGCAGCAGCATCTTCACAATGGCACCACGCCCCTCCATCACCGGCTTTGACCCTAAGAAGTTCGCCGCCGCCGCTGCTAACGGCACAAAGGGCGACCCCTGGGCGCGATAGTACGTCTTGAATGCCCACCTTATATATGTGCTGCACCGTATACTCATGCCCCAGCTAGTGAGCAATGGCGATACACCGGTCCCTTCACCCGCTTCAACCGTTTTAAGGGCTCCTTCCCCGGCCTCGGCATAGCGACTGTTGCCTTTGCCGGATATGTTGTTGCTGAGCAGCTCTTCTTCCAGGACAAGGGACATCACGATGACCACGCATAAGACTTGCACATTCAGGCGTACCGGTTGCTTCGGGTTCCGTTGCTGTGGGATTGTATATACCTCTACCACACAGAACGATCAATCAAAATGAGATTTCAGAGTGTTTGGCAACCAATATGGAAACGGGTGTGAAGATTATTCCGCATAGGTGCAAGAGTCGAACGGATTAGTGAATCGCACATGCCGGTCAAACAGCGAGATTGACATGGAGTGTCTATGGTCGTACGTAAGAGAAGAAATACTGCGGAAGAGTCTGCTTTCATCGCATCTCCGAGTGCAACGTCTTCTTTTCACAACTCACATTTTTGACCCAACACTTTATCGTCTACCATCATGATCACCAGCCCCATGCTCCATCTTTACCCACTCAGAGAATCGACCTTATTTCTCCAAAATAGCTCACAGAACTTGTCCATTTTCTTTCATAGCGGTGAAGAATGGTCTTCTCTGCCAAATCTACTTACAATCTCTTTTTAATACGGCGCAGCACATCTTGTACATAGAGATTCTTATTGTCTAACCACTATGCGTCTACATTGATACAGAACAGTCCATGCGCCCTCGAATTTTCAAACCATTAAAAACGCGACGTAATGTTACTGTAAGGGTAGCCTAGACAAGTGTGTATATCCTTCTCTCTCTCTCATCTCCATCAAAGATCACGAACCAGGAACTCTCTTTTTTCTCTGTTTTAGAGAAAATTATATCTTTCACTTCTGACACTGCAACAGGAAGTTCTAGGTTTTGGTGCCGAACAGATTTTCTTGGAAGTCTTTCCTTGCCTGATAACTGCACCTTTATGGGATCGTGTATACTGAATTTAGCATCAAAAGCAACCTCTTTACAACTTCCGAGACGCAGAAAGAAGTGTCCAAGTTTTAGGATCGAAGGGTTTTTATTCATTCTTCCTTGATTGAAAACTGCATCAACACCGTATCTAGCCATTTCAGATAGCTCGAATCAATTGATATATGAATTATCATGAAAATTAATCCTCTTCGCAGCTTAACACATCACATTACTTTACTTTCTCTATTTCCAGATTGTTCTCTGGAGGAATTCAAGTCAGGGATCTTTGCCAATTTTCTGCACAGCAATATCACATTATATTCAACTGCTCTATCCGTCACTTTGCAGTGGGCTACCATCACTATGCTCTTTGCAAAACTCATCTCGTGTATTGTGCAACCTTACCTACACGCTCCTAGAAAAGCATAACTTATGGCTCTCCTCTCCAGAAACCCGTCCCGATACGTCACCTTCCCGTTTGGTCCTTATCGTCTGGACAAGAAAAAACGGTGTACTACAAGTCACAACTGCAAACACGAGGTAAGCGAAGCGCTCTGTGTATCCTGGCATACCATGTATCTGTAACACCAACTCTACGTATACATAGTTACACTTGTACCTTGGATGTACGATGGTAAAAGAATTCATGTAGCACAAGCGCGGATACACGCCAGGAAATATTTTGTACGACAACATCTATAGTTACAACTACAGTTACACGGCACTCTGTGCCGAGTCCATCTCACGCATATAAGGCCATTGCTGACTCAGAGTAAGACTACAAACATGAGATATCTGTACGTATCCAATCGGTAAATCTAGGTTAGAAGAAAATTTCGAAAAGGGGTAAACCAAGATTTTGACCTCGTCATCTTATGATTGAAGGAAAAACAGGCTGACTGCATTACCTTTTACGCTGCTGACCAGACTACCTAGGTCATGCAAGATCACTGACTGCATCACGACCAAACATCGCTATCAGACAATCAGATAGACAACATGGGTGCTTAGTGCGTACCGTGCACAGTCATTCAATATCACATGGTTCTCCTATCGTAACCCAAAACATCACCCCACTAGTATTACCCACCTACACATCCACCTCCACCTCCACCTCCCCTACCCCTACAATTACCAAAAGTTTCACTCCCCCTTCCCCGATCAACCTCGAGATCGAGACTCCACCTCGAAACACTGCTCCCCACCCATCCACATACCTACACCCACATACAACCCCCACTTCATTCTACCAGAGACGTCCTGCCAAGCCAAAAAACACATTTCCCCCTTTGTTCTTCCCCATCCTCCATTCTCGCTCTCGCATTCCCCTACACCTAGCATACGCATACACGTGTCCATACCAATCACCATAAACCATCGCACATCCCAGTAATACCACAACTTAGTCTCCTCCCGTAGTGTTCAAAAAACAAAGCAACATGTACACAAAAAAAGGAACAAAACCCCCCCTTGCATATTTCACGAATACTCCACTTCGCCGAAGTACCTTAGTCCAACTTATTCTGCAAATCGCGCGAAAATGTCACTGCTGCAACTCTACTAGTCGGGAACCCCCCAAAAAATGGCAGCCAAAATGTCTGCCAGCGATGCTGCATTTTTAGCCTAGGATGACGCGTGCGATGCGACAGGGGGAACGACAAAAAATGAAGCGAGCAACCCAAGGAATACGAGGTGCTTGAGCGTGATGTTGAGGGGATCAACCTCTCCCCCGTCATACTACGCATTCGTCCAAAACAATCCCCAATCACAATTCCCAATAACGTATTTAAGCGTACATATTTTCCTGCATTGGGCTGTATCCCGCGAAAAGGGAAAAAAAGATCATCATCGAATTACTCCCCCTACATACCCCATTAAAGTACCTTACACAACTACTCGACGAACATGGGGTAATTTCGATGCTGTCTCCCTCGGAGAAGAGGAGGAGGAGGGGGGGGATGATGGAAGGTGAAGAAAAAGATCCGGACCCCGTGGATTATCATATGAAAAAAAGGAATTGCTTACGGCATTTACGAGTGTGTGTGTGCCGAGTCTTTTCTTTTTGTCCGAAGCAAAAAGATAATCATTCCCCCCCCCCACGTTCTATCCCACGGTGAATTCGTATACACGCTAGATACAAGGAAAAAGCAGCGCAGAGAAACAGCAGAGCGGTGACAACCTGAGGCTTTTTGGCACCAAACTACGGAGGTGCCTCACAAAAGTTCTGTCCCACGCTAATCTCGGCGCTTCGGCACAACTCTTCTTGGCGCAAATCTCTCCTTCATGCTGAGTAGCTGTACGATCTATCTGTATCTATCGTTAC
>NW_006912406.1:3158-18236 GCF_000523435.1 Bipolaris zeicola 26-R-13 | reverse complement strand
TATAGATTAGTAGTTGTCGAACCTTTTGTTACCTTCTATTCAAGCACACCACTCCACTGCATCGCCAGACAATCTCTCACGGAACACTAGCGTAATACTCGCCTGCCTTAGTGCGGACCAGGACAGAGAAGTATAGATCCCAACCCCGTGTAACAAGTAAACAATCAGACGGCAAGCCTGCGTTAGGAAATCGATGCTCCCTGTTGAGGTAATCCGGACCTCATGTACGGCTTTTGCACTACGCTCAAATAGGAAACTGACCTCCAACGTCTGTCATAAAAAGCCTTCTTCCAACGTTATCTTCTATCCCCCTCTTTGTCCAATACTCTCTACTCTTATCACCTCTATTTACTAATCCTCCTCTGCGCCCAGTCGCCGCCCCTTTTCTACACAGCTGAACCATCCTTCAAGCGGCAATTATCTCACGCCCGGCTACCAGCCTGGATGAATTAGGCCGCCTTGCTCTAGTGCCCCTTTATCTCTGAAATGCCCGCCTCTCTTAGAATTCTTCGGTCCTGATGGAGTCTGGTTACCCCAGTCTTCGCACACCCTGGGCTCCGACAATTCATGCATCTCTGAACTTATCGCCACAACCCAATACACAGTAACAGCAATGAACATACTAACAGAATAACTATCGTACACTATGTCTAGGTTCCGTCGATAGTTGCTGCACTGGCTTCATCCGGAGCACATCCACGGTTGAAGGAGGGGCGTTCGCCCCTCGCAAGGTTCAGTCACTTACGCAGCTGATTGATTAACCTATTCGCTTTCTCCTTTTTCTCTGGATCACTGAGATATCAGTGCTTCTGCAACGCACTGCCTCACGCATAGCTTGATTAAGGCAGTCTGCATGAGATTCCATGCCGTAATCCCAGCACTGGCTACTCTGCCTCCCACACCTTGCTCCTTCGGTGGAGCGTAACCTCCAGTCTGCCTCGTTAGGACGCGTCATACCTGAGGGGGCGCTCTCCTTCCTGGGTATGATTTCTTACTCGCGTATGACGCTAGTCTTGCGCTCAGGGATCCATATTACTTCGCCACGCATAGCACGTCCGTATTGCCTCTAGTGTTGCATTGTTGCAGTGTGACAAGCAAGGGGCAGAGGTCAGGAGACAGCCTGCTGGCGACTCGGCATCGCCGTTGGCGTAGCAAGTGAGAGATTAACAGAACTTTGACCACAGGCGCTCATGTCTCAGATCTGGCCATCCAACATTGCCTCTTTCAACTTTCGGTCCTTCTACACAACACGCTGGCCAATCTGAGCTTAGTTATCCGCGGTCTGCAAGAGCTGGATCTATTGGTGATGACGCGGTCAAACGATTTTTCTCTCCTTTGTAACGCTGCAGTGTGACCAGCAGAGAGCGTTTGCATAGATGCCTGCAGTCAACAGCTTGGCGTTGGTGTTCGAGTTAGCATGGACTACGTGGGATGAGTACAGCCGTCTCCGCCACCGTTTTGGCGGAAGGTAGAGCGCTGTCCAATGGATAGCATTCATGCTCGTGTCTTAGTTCTGGTTTCCGGCGTCGTCACTCGCACTCCTTCGGTCGAATAGATATCATGACCACTCCCTCTGGTGTGATTGGTTCTTCCAGGAACGGACCCTCTCATGAACTCACGCAAACCCTTGGAAGCTTTCGCAGCAGCAGTCAAATCAATAGTGCGACACAGCCAAATGAAGGTCGCGCCGGGGACGCCGAGGATAGCCTTCTGCAATCGGTTTCGCGTTCCGAGCTAGATGTTTGCTCCCTTAGGGAGGTCCTTAGCTCACCGAGAGGTTTTCTACTTAAATTCTCAGATACCGCACTGTTGTTTCGGCCAGAGTTAATCAGATTCTATCAAAATCCTATCATGGCTACTTTTACTTCAGTTTCTCAGAACACTTCATCTGAGTTCAGACATTACGACCCTACATTACTCAAGCGTACACAATCTAAGCCTAAGGCTAAGAAGACTGAAAAGAATGTTCGTAGAAATGATGGAGAAGTAGCAACTCAATCTTTAGGATTGCTACTCCAAGGTAATACTTGCTCCCTAGTTACGTAAGGGAAAGAATGCAGACTGAGTCATATCTAGAAAGCGGAAACAACCTTCCCGCCGTCCCTCAACAGACACTCCAGGTACACACAACAGGCCATGTGGAAGATGTTGAGGGCATTGACTCAGAAAAGTGCGATCTGTTTGGAGTAGACCATAGAACAGGCACCCATGAGTTTGCAATGGGCGATAGTCACTACCAGCTTCGCCGTGAGTTGTGCGATGAGAGAGTTGTGGACCACGCAACATTGGGTTTAGACTTGAATGAGTCGTTTCATGGAGGCGGTCAAGGCAAGTACTCAAGTTGATTGTGATGCTAATTCCACTAATGCCGGATAGACTTACGTTCGATTACCGAAAGTGACGCAACCAGCAATCACCACAACGCTACAAAGTTTCAGCTCAATAACGGTTCTCCCAATTCTCATGAAAAAAGCCAGTATTGTACCATTGCCAATGAGAAGGACCACGCCAAACAGCACAGTGATCTCCATACATCTGTAGAGTACGCTTTCTCTATAGATGATATCGAACGTACTTACCATGGTGAGTGGAATCGTCTTATCAGTACACGGAGCTGCATTGACGCAGTCAAATTAGGACCATTAGTGGAAGATGATACGTTCTCTAGCGTCGCTAGTGTGGTAAATGGATCATCAAACAGCCAAAAACGATCGTATCAATATTTGGTTGGTGATGAAACAATAAGTATCCTAGAAGCAGTGCCGAACGCTGTGTCGAATCCAGAGCTGGATCGTCGTCGTCCATCGAAGCAGCGAAGGATGGCTGAGCGAGAGGCACGGAGCCCCACAATCGAACGTACATATATGCCTAAGCCAACGCCCTTGCCGCATTCTTACGACCAAGCCTCCCGTCTTGGTACTCGTGACAGCTCTATTCTCAGTTCTTTAAATGCTGGCCACGACGAATATTGTACCACAAGTCTAGCCCTACCTACAACTGATCTCTACAGTGTAGAACATCGCGACGGCACTTATATCAAGGGATCAGTTGAAGAGCGACTACAAGCACGACGATCTATAGCCCTTTCCGAAGAACTGGAGCCAGAAGAAGACATTGGCCAAGAATCCAGTAGGGATGTGGTGAATACACAAAGTAGCGGTAGAAAAACTGGGGAAATCATTCAAAAGAAACTCGGCCGCAATGGGTCATGTATCATCCCTCCATCGAGATCCCAACGGCCTAGACGCAGGGCATGGACACCTGAGATGGGACGTGGGAATTCAAACACTGCTCCCAGATCATTGGACTACAATACGGCACCTACGAAGCCATCACAACAAGTAAGATTGACCCAGCTACAACAAAGTTCGATATCGGAGCGGCTCAACACCGAAAAAGGGTCGCAAATTTATCTCTCAGGATCGAATTCTCTAGGCACGACAGCCGAAGATGGAAATAATATCGACTATGAATCGAGATCTAGCATGTCTTGTCAGATCAAAGATCTAACACTTTGCGCTATTCCAGATGACTCTTCGGTCGTGACAGCGATATTGCATCTTTCCAGCTCAAATCATTCTCTCAGTCTACTAGCGCTAGGTCACAAGGTCACTGGCGAACAAGGCAAAGTTATCCGCATGACCCAGCTATCGCCAGATTCTTGGTTGCTGCTGGGATACCGTTGTAACGGCAGCCCTGCAGATCTCAGTAACTGCGAGCGCTTGAACAAGAAACGAATGAACAGCGCCCATAGTGACGCTGTTAGTAATGGAACGGACCGCTCAAATGACAGCTGTGACGAAGACGATGAGAATGGAGAGGAAAATACAAAAGAACACAGCCGACGGACGCACAAGCAGTGGCTAGAGTCAGAAGAAGTGCTTTTACTATCATTGAAAGATAAACAGGGAATGGAGTGGGAAGAGATTTGTAAACGCTTCCCTAGCCGGTCGCCAGGTGCAGTAAAACTACGCTACTACACACTAAAGAAACGGTCGTGAGACCATGCCGATATTCTTTACTTTAGTAGCTTACATTCACGTTCAGATAGTGTAGTATAGAGTTGAATCCAGAAACTATCTGAAGCTTGATCAATATTAGGCGGCATTTTTCGCTGCTCCGTAGGCAGTAGTTATTGATATTGTCGTAAGCGAGGAATCTTCCATTTTCCAACTACTATTATCTCTTGTCTAGTACTATGTAGGGCCATTATTTAGATTAATCACTGATCTGTGTCCAGAATGTTAGTAATATAACGTCCATCCCTGCGTAGCGGGACACCCTGTGTGCCGGGACCAGTCAATCAGCTTGCTCATCTAAAGCAAGAGTCTAGAATTCAAGCGAGCTGATTGACTGGTCCCGGCACACAGGGTGTCCCGCTACGCAGGGATGGACGTTAACTGGTTAGATCTAGTAAAAATAGAAAGTACTATATTATCCTAGCACATATTTTCCCTACCATGTACGAGATATTCTATGGAATCATTAATATTGGATTCTCTAATTTCATACTATATTGCAAAAGGCCTAGACGCTGCCTATTCAAAAGAATGTACTGCTGTTTACGCTGAATTTTTGAAATCGACGACCGGCTAGCTCAACTCCACGTATTACAATACTTCATTATACACTTGTCAAATACTAGTAGTGGAAGCAGCGGATTCTGAGTGTGGCCCTGAGCACCCGCATTCTATATGCAGCCAATCAGACTAGCCGCCAAGACTGATCCTTGTTCAAGCTGGAATAGTGGAGGCTGAGATCAGAAGAAGCAAAACAGATATCTTTAAGGAGACGCGCAGGCGCGTCTCCTGATAAAGCAGAATCAGCAGAGATCAATACAATCCATCTTTATCACAGCTATTCATCACAGTCCTTGATCAAACATCACAATCTGACAACACTGCTAGTAAGCTAATCTCTCTAAATTAATTAGAGCACTTTATAATACGTATCTCTCTTTATTCTTCAATTCACAACAGCTCGTAATCCGATGAGGTAGGAGTTTTGTTGGTATGACGTATACAGATTGCTCTTCTACAATACGCCACAGTCCTCATCACCTTACGTTGGCCTTGGATGTGAGCTGATGCGCCAAAACCCCCGCTTTTCCTAAGACCAACTATTTTAGTCTAGGGATGCATGACTAGTTGTCACCTGCCATCTCCACCCTGTTCCTGACTTGGCGCATCTTACCAGTCACAATTTGCAGATCATCCCACGACAGCAACCATTACGGGTGCACCACTAAATGTGCGCCAGCATAGCCCATGTCTGTTGAGGTAGCTTTCCTCACTAAGCTAGGCTGCAGCTTACTATTGACTTCCGTAAACTGCAGGTGGAGGTAGACAACAAATCTTGGAAGACGATTGTAACGTTCGATATAAAGCTACGCATATAGTCGTAGAAAGAATGTTAGATCTTGAAACTAGATACCATCAGTTTCATTATCCTTTAAGTGTTACTATCTAAGTTGAGCCTTGTTAGTTTTCCCTATCGTATATACCTACCTGAATACTAATACATGCAGGAAACAGCAAAATGTGCACCTTTGTTGAGAACATAGAGAAGTACACAGGCTGCACCGCAGATCCAAAGCATAAAAACATAAAGCGAAAATACGATACAAGTGGATGTTCAAAGGCTAGGGACTCTGGGTATCATTGTGGTGATGAAGCCACGCCAGCAAAGGGGGTTAACGGCCAAGTCATTCAATTTGGCTCTAGTTCCAAACCAGGACCATGCCCCAAATGCTTGTAATGGTTACAATGATAGGAGAGCCTCAGTGTATTTACTTCCAACCTAATCTAGACCGCGCTGACGTCTTAGCAAGAAAAACCGTAACGATTACTATCGCGAGGAAGAAGAAGGGGGGTGACGAAGGATGTAGTGTTCTTGTCCAATTGGGTTTTCGATCGGAGATGATTGCTGGCACTTTTGTTAGTACAGCGGGCTCGATTTTGGCATATACATTCATTACCTTTAATATCATTGCTTACGTCCTCAGCACTTTCGTACTTTGCCTGCCAGCACTTCGTGATCACTTGCCCAATGGGCCCAAGCGAGGTAGTGCTGGGAAACTCGCCTTTTTGAAATAGAGCGTCAATTTGTTCATCTGAACGACCATGGTATGGAGCGGTTCCTGTCATGATGTGATAGATCACGGAACCGAGAGCAAAAATGTCGGCATGTGTTGATAATAACACTCCCGGGTACCGGTGGCTTTCGGTCACTGCAACCAGCAGATTGGATCCGTCGAGTGAGGACCCTCCAAAGTCTCCTAGCTTAGCATTTAGTTCTTTTGTCAAGAAAACATTACTGCAGGTAAGGTCTCCATGAATAACATTAACTGAGTGTACAAAAGAAAGTGCATCTGTTATTTGCTGCACCCAACGGAATCTTTGGGTAGAACAAATGTCCATACGATTGGAAAGGGTTGAACAGAGATTGAATCCAGGTGCGTACTCAAGGCGTATACCAAATCTATCAAAAGGCCCGTGATATCGCAAAAGTCCATCATGGCCACCGCGTTCTTCGAATCGCTCGTAGATGCGCCTTTCCACCTGAAGGGAGTCGGCATGCGTTGCGTCATGCGGGGTTTTGATAACAGTCTCCGACGCAGCGTCAAGGCAGACCATGCCAGTGTTCCCATAAGCAACCATGTCCTTTAACCCAAATCCAGTTGGATATTCAATCAAGCCATCGTCCATGTTTCGGATATTAGCGGTTTATAGAGTCGATTTGGGCGAAGGCTGTGCTGGCAAAAGTGTAAGGGAGGAATGCCGACAGTGTACAGGAAGGGAATTCACATGAGGATGGAGAGTTCTCGATGAGCTAGAATGCATTAGTTAGATACAATCAAAGTCTGTGGTAAGACTTGGTAAACTTACAGATTATCAACACAAGCTTCCACCTGTACTAAGAACCAGGAGGCAGGATGCTTGATACCTAATGCTATGGTGGCGCAGATATATCTTTACAGAGATGGTTTACTTGCGACAGATTCTCTGGGATAAGAGGCGTACTGAACGTGAGCAGAGATGCGTGAAGATTGCCTAGTAGACTGTCTTCTGATTGTCGGCAAAGGAGGACTGGATTGATTCACAGCTGCAGCCGTGCTTTAGCAGCTATGCCCGGCTAGGCTAACTTGGCAGACAGCTGACGCGGTTCGGATACCAGTTGTTCCGTCGTGCCCCACTTCATCTCGCCGAAACGAGACACGGTCCCCCCTCAGGTTCGCCGCCCCCCCACCGTCATCTATCTCTGCCTGGAAGCTTATTCTCGTTCGTCTTATCCGTCACATCCTTTCCCTGATTGCTTGTTTAAGGATACGACTCCGATATACCTAGCTAATCTTGACGTATCTGAGTATGCTGTGCCGCAGATCTTGGCATAGCGTGTTCTGCAATGCCGCCATGGCATACATGCATTCGTCCAATTGATAGTTAATGGGTTTTCGGACCTAGAATGCGTGAAAGACATAACGTCAACGGTGTGCCTTGCCAAGTTCGTTTCCTTTTTGTTGTTTCCGTATACATGCGGAGTTGGCCCAGTTAGCCACAATTTCTTTTTGATAAGCCCAGTTCTGCGGCATTGCTACGGGATCAACTAACGGTGTAGCCCTAGTACTTCGTGACTTCGGACTGAAAACTCGAGTTAGCGTACTCGGCTTTGTGCAAAAAGCCACGTATGGCTATATACCGATAGTTCGAGTAGTCAATTCAACAATCGCGCAGCTGGTCGGTCGTCAGCCGATGGTGCTTGAACTTTGCAGCTTTGATCTCTTGGCGCATGAATCTGGAGTATTGAAAATTTCAGTTTTAAAATCTTGGCGCATGAATATGCGCTATCGAAACTGTCAGTTTAAGAATTGTGCCACATCAGCATGCCATAACGAAGATTTCAGTCTTGCAACATACACGTGATTTCTCTATTTCGGAAATATCAGATCACAGTTGGTTCACAGTCTCCTTGCAATACCATAAACTTCTGTTTTGCCACCCCTGTCTCGTGGCTGTCAGCTTTCAATTTTGAAGTCATGGAGATCAACCGACTATTAGCGGACCTGAACACGATCCAAAACCGCATATGGACTGTCAGTGCCACAAAGATGGACTTCGAGGCGATCAGAAGAAAGATGCACCAGTTGAACTGCGAATTTCAAGTGCATGAAACGCTTGCAGACACTAAGAGATGGCTGCATGAAACGGACCGCTTGAACGCTCGTTACAGATCTAGAGTTGAAAAAATGGTTACAATGGTGCATGGCGATAAGGAAAGCCCTGGAGCCAGATTTGAGATGTTGCGGTCTCTTGAGATGAAGGCATTCATGTTAGTAAGCGCTTCCTACACAGTTTTGGACATCCGAAAAATGAGCCAGGACGTGTTTGATTGCCTAATGGAAATGGCTCCCAAATACATAGATACAATCACGCTACCTTCCGGCTGGATGCATCGTACAGAATTGCGGGCTGCAGTCGCAGGTTATGCGAAATCGGGAACTGCCTTCAAAAGAAGTAAGTAATATCATCCTAATGAGCATCAAGTCGACTCACATCTATCCTAGCGTATCAGGAACTAGAGCATGAAGAACTGGAGCATCAAGACCTAGAGCCTGCGAGAACTTCGAAACGCCCTTGCATTGGTACGTTGAGCTTTCAGAGGTCGGTCAGCAGCTAACATTGCTAAGACCCGGAACCAAATCATGGTCTGAGGAGTGGCATGGGGCAGCAGAACGAAGCCCAGAAGCTTGTAGTAGTACCAGCAAACTCGCTATCGCATGAAGAGAGAGGTAAGTCAGATCGGCACGCATACGATACATTGTTGATAGTCAAGTGTTTAGCAATGAAGTATATGTACACAGATGCGTTAGCACGCGAGGTTTCAGCATTGCCTGAACCCTTCAGCTCAATCATTCAAAACAGTCGTCTCTGGAAATGGGAAAGGGATCAAGGATTAGAGTGTACAGGAACCTTCGCTTTGTTGTTCCCAAAAGATCACACGCAAGACGTATCTCTTACCATATGGTGCGGTCATGACGATGGCTATCGACTGATAGAACTGTTCTCCCTACAACTAGCTCTCTCCTCTTAAGTCTTGAAATAAACGCTAGCACCCCTGACATAACATGTATATCCAGCCGGAATCTCATAGGCTTCATACAGAGTTGTAGCGGTGGTGTTGTCTATATGTGTTTTCACGTCGTTCGTATCCTTGTTGACTATCGAAAGATATAATCCTCGAAAATATATCGTTCGGTCTTTCGAAGAGTCTGGAGGGAATAGGTGTCCGGGAATGTCCTTTTCCTCTTCGCCTGCAAGAGCCTTATCGCCCCTCTAGTTTGATTAGCAGCGAATAAGGACGAAAGAATTGACATAACACACCGCCATTATCGGAACAGGTAAAGAATTATTCGTGAATTTCGAAGCTGTCAATATGTGTCTGGTTGGAACTGGAGGGTGACGTCGCAAGAATCGAGGTAGTTGTGGCGACGGTTTGTAAAGGTCAAGCGATAGTATTACAAGCAGTGTGAGGAACTTCGTGATCGGTAGTATGACATATATCTTGTTGGATGGAATCAGGAAAGTATGACTGTCGAGCATTGCTGCCCGAAAGATATCTGCACACGTCAGGCGGCTTCGCGAATAGATCTTGTGCCCCACCTTTGGCCCCGCGTAAAGGTCACGTGTCAAAGTCAAAAGCGATGCGTACACAAATTTCCGCAGTGTTTACTGATAACCTGTCTACTTAGAGGGCACATGGCACATAGAGTGGCGCATATGACTACGCTGTTAATTTACAGAGTTAGCATCATTCGTGATTCGGCTTGCGCGTCTGTTCGTGTTGTGGTGACAAGTGGACTGTGAATTCTTGTATTGATATCTTGGCGCTATGGTTCTAAAATCGAAATTTTCATTTTCGCGCGTCAGCAGTTCTGCGGTCACACTTGAGATCTACCTTGTGCTAAGAACTTTGCAAAATTTTAGAGACTACTTTTCACATGCATAATCCCCATGCTGTCTCATCGCAGATTGATAAACGAGGGCGTCGAATAAACTGAACGTGTGATCACCCAAGTTGCCTCTAGTATTAGAAGGCTGCGATTCGTATAACTCAAATTTTGGTGGGTGCGAAGCATCATGCGAACCTTTCGAGCCTTGCCACTGTATGGTATTTTCTCAAAGCGTGCAGCTATCTCAAAACATACAGAAGGAGGTAATATATTATCTCCCAATATGCATGTTAATGGACAGACTAGTGCAATATGCACAGTAAAAGACCCACCGTCTCAATCTACACCGAAAGAGAAGTAGTCTGCAAGCCACTCTATAAAATCAAGTATCCATGCAGTCAGAGCGACATGGACCATGCGCTTTGGTGTGATTCAAGGATACAGCAATTGCTTGTCGCTTTCGCGGAGGGGTTGATCTGTTGTAGTATTGGAAAGGGGCGTAATTCTGGGCAATTCGAGGAATAGCAAATGCAAGTGAGGCGATGGAGTCAAGTATAAAGGTCAGCAATCAGTCTAGATTTGTTGAGTTGCTTGATCTACTCTTCTATCGTCCAACATCTTCTACATAGTTATTGTTCTCTAGTACATCGTGCAAGTACTTGCTACCCAGTGTTTGCACTACGCGCTATCAGTAGAATGAGAGCTTAGTGCTACCATTCATTGAGTCGCGCATCGCAATCTTTTCCCCATATCAACGACTTCATCAATTCTTTGTCGCTTCTTGACTTGCTAGCCGATCAACTCATAATTTCACTGACTTGTCGGTATCCAAAATAGTAGGAACGGTTTTGGTCCCGTACGCCTACAGGCTCTATCTCAATCCAATGTGAGTTGGCAAAGTATCTCTTAGCAAACTATCATAGGTTTTATGAAGTGGTAAGGGCGACAGCGGTAGCATTTTCACTACTCTTCAGAGCGTTATATATTATTCAACATATGTCGGTGGTCCCCACCCGGAAGACAGAATTTACGCCGCAAGACGAAGCTCTAGTTATTTGTGGATATCGTAAGAAATGCAATACAGATTCACCGCTTACGCTTGATAGCTGTCGGTACTTTCGCCTTACGCACGACAACTCCCCAATCATGACCAGTAACCAGTCGGGTCGTTCTGATAGTTCGAATACGAATGCTTCAGCGGGTCAGGCAAACGCTGGTAGAACGAACGGAGACAGACACCAAACCCAAGGTAGCGCTCAGGGAACAAGTGAATCGGTTTCCCAAACTTCTGTGGCAGTTTCTGTGGGCACTTTGAGGGTCTCAAATGATTCTGTGACGGGTGAAGAATACAAGGAGTACTATGACTATGGTCAAAGTGACGAAAAATCTAATGGAACGCAGTGATTCGTCTACTTGCAAAGTTCTAGCCAATAGGAGATAAGCGAAGGAACATTGTTCTTCCGACACCTAAATTCATAGTAGTGCCCCGCATGCACTTCCCGTCTTGCATAAACGATCATCAATGCACGTGTCATGCGGAGATGTGAAAAGCTCGGTGCCTGCCTTTGCGCGATCTTTCGTATACTCAACCTCGAGCTTCGTGAAAGCAATACTGTCATGGTGCTATTCAAACTTATAACTACAAATCTCACAGAAGAAGCCCGCAAAATCTCTGAAAAGATCGCCTTGCTACCCAAAGATCAATGGAAGGATGTGGACTTCGAGAACACGCCAAGGCCACAGATAGCCCTCTCGCATATTCCTGGAGAAGTAACGGTCCCATTCAGGATTGCGCTCAACAACACTATAGTATGCTAGATGCGTATATTACTGATGATACTTTCTAACGTTGACAAAAGGTACGAGATGTCCAGCGCCTAGTAGCAGATTTCGCGAAAGCGAAGATAAGAAAGGCTAAGCCCGAAGAATATCAACTTCCTCCTACAGTCCTCCGACTGCAGATAAGCTCTCAGCAGCCACCTCCTTGGCTGGAGACTTCCAAACACGATATTATTATTCTTCAACCTTTCCATGCGCCTCATAGCAATGCGAAGCTAAAGTTGCGAAACAAGTCGACTGGCGAGGCTGATGAAATAACATTGCAACACGATATAGTTGTTGTAGTATTCGAAGGGGTTTTGTACCAGCCAGTGCCATTAGACACTCCAGTCCTGACTCAAAAACTGTTTATCGAGCCAGCGGATGATGTGAATTAGTAGAGAGTAAACAAATCGAGATCTCCTAAACGTTGCTCCCCAATGCGAAGATCTTTGACCACCACTGAAGGTAATTCGCTGTCATCTTTATCTTCTTCCTCCCTAATATCACCGAAGCTCGGTACACTGCTCGCCTCTCCCATTGTGTCTTCATTTTCTGGTGAACAGAATTGATCCAATACCCCGTTTGAAGCATTTGACGATGATCTTGGTTCGTACTCGAGGTCTCGAAAGGTGTATGAAGACTGCTCACCCTGGAATGAGCTGATGTATGATAAGAATGGCTGCCGGCGCAATTCGACAGCAGTAGTGTCTAAGTAGTCTTCGTAACCATGTTCCAATGACCGAAGGGTATTTAAGGTTCCTTCAGTTTGGTGATCTCCCTGGTCATAGGCTCCCGTCCCGGCATTAAATCGTGAAGCATTTGGACAAGGCATAAAGCAGGTCTCTTCATTTTCTTGCATGCTGTCTGATTCCGTCAGAGTTTGTAAGCCTTCATTCCTAGAGATTCTCCGTCGTTTGGAGGAATTCAGGCGCGTCTCTGCAGCATGATATGATTGCCGGCTTCGCAGAGCATGAGAGATGGGTATAGGTCCTTGTTGTCGAGGAGAAATGGTATGAGAGGGTAACCTGGCATCTATTCCAGGTCCAGGTTCTGCTGGCGATCGTGAAGCACGCTTGCGGTATTCATTGCTGTCTGTCGTGACAAGTTTGGGGAGTATCTTGCCGCCCTCGGCAAGTGACTTCGTATCTACATGACGGCAAATGAGCTTTGTCAAACGGGTAAGTCCCTTCGTGATATCGACTCTCTCGATGCCTTGAGCCAAAAGACCTTTGACAAGCTCTTCTGCTACAATGAAATCCAAGGATCTAGATTGCTTTTCGATAGAAGCGTGGAGCTTGCGATAACCGCACAGTAACAGAATATCTTCGTTATTAAGATTTTCCATACTACTATACATTAGCAGTAGTTAAATTCGGATTTTCTATACTTACTCAAATTTGGTGGCGTTCATCGATAACAGAGAACCTGGACCTCCTATTTCTAAAAATTCCAAGTATCGACAGGCATGGGAGTATGTTCTGCGTACAAGGTCCCTCTGTTTCCGATCCCCCTTAGAAATCGTGTCAAAAGCAACTGATTTGTTCCGTCGTCCTCGCGAAAGATCCAGTTTCAGGCCTTCATAATGATCTACTGCATTGCTGAAATAGAGAAGATTATATCGATATCCTTTGGTATCTTTTTTTTTTTTTTTTTTTTTTTGGTTTAGCGTCCTGTGTCAGCCGGTAGGCTATATAAGNGGGGTTTGAGTAGTGCCAAACCCCAAGATAATTATATTTCGCGCTTGCGCTGCTTTTGCAGGTACCTAAATATATGATAGCGATGTAAAATGGCGTTTGCACAGGGGTCAAATAGTGAAGCAGGGACGAACTGCCTTGAGGAAAGGGATAGACAAAGGATGGCTGTAGCGCTTTCAGCCACGTGGGATTAAATACCCTCTGTCCTCGCAGCCCATCGCAATCGCCACCCTAACTGTATGATTATAAAAAGTACTTTATTAAATACGTGTGCGTTTTTTGCATCTCTAAGAGAAGTTGCATCTATTTTGCTTACTGCAACGGCAGTGAAGCATTTCCTTTCCCAACGGCGAATGGAAGCGGCTGTAGTTAGTGGATTAGGCTGCTTTGACTGGTTTAGCTCAGTGAAGCTTAGGCTGATGCAAGCTGGGAAGTACAGGCATGACTGAATCGTTATGGTGTTGCTTATGCTTATGGGCTCGCGTTGTTAGCATAAAACTATGTTTACTGGGCCTAAGCACCTAATTCAAAAACTGCTCTTTCACTGTCTCTACAATTATCTTTCCTGTGCCACTCTTCACCTCTCTTGCTACAATTAGTTAGTCACGAACTAGCAGAGGTAACTTACTATGATCTCGCTGTCGAGCATAGCTTCAAGGGTACTGTTTATGGCATTAGCTTCACCGGTAGCATGTTCTCCCCAGCTAAACATGCGTGGAGCATACAGAGATAGCGAGGAAGCAGATGTTTCCTGTGAAATCTGCGCTCCAGCTGCATTGAACGAATCAGCAAGTGCTAGTATAGCAAGACGCTTCTCATTGCATGAGAACTCCCTTCAAATCCTTTATGAAGAGAACGTCTTCAGCTATGCACATAATTGGGGCGTTTACTTTGGGCCTCAAGGCGTCTCAGTTGATCCTTGCAATGTCAGGCCCTTTCACAAGGTCTATCACCACGAAGGACCGGTTCACTCAAACCCAGTCATTAGCGACATCGAGGTACCTCCTATGACTCCCGCTGGAGAATGGCCCGTAGCTTCTGTGCTCTACGACGGCGAGGATTGCTCGATTATAGGTGATGGAGCTGGCCCTCCAACACTGAAGTGTGCGCAGCATCCTGGCCTTGTGTTTGCGAAAGATCCAGAATACGACGATGGCACTGTAATCTGCGATATCCATCGGCACCACCGGGCTTACTATGTTGAATTTACTGGGCAGCTGAGGATGACTTGAGAGACTAGACTCGGGCAAGGGTAAGTAAAGCTCTAAGAATGTTTCTTGGCTCAGATAATAGAGAAATGAATCTCTAGTTAGCCCTTACGTTATTGGTGCTTTCTAGAAGGAATGATCGCATTTATCACACTTTATTAAGTAATTACCTTGTTCCATAGGATGCGCAACGCAACTGGTCGCTCGGGATCCGTCTATTGAAAAGCGTAAGCTGCTTACGGGCAAACAATTACGCTGATGCGGCACAGTTCATATCATCCGCTGGGCCGACGTAATTACTCTTCAAAGTGGTTACGGTTGTGATCTAGTCATATCGCACTCGGCCTTAGTTGCAGCGCGGGGCGGTTGTAGTAGTTAGCCTTGCGGCCCTGTCTGGGCAGTTTTT
>NW_006912406.1:0-3075 GCF_000523435.1 Bipolaris zeicola 26-R-13 | reverse complement strand
CTGTGTCAGCCGGTAGGCTATATAAGACGTGCAGGCTGGGCCTACAAGTATCTACGTAGTTCTATCAATTTGGTGACAGTGGCTATTATTCATATACGTAATATAGCATAGTTCTTTCCCCTAGTTCGAATTCGGGTTTATTCGCTCATAAACTACTGTTTTTAGCATATTTATCTTATTATATCGCGTTGTGGTGGGTTTTTTGCTATTTGAACTTTCAAAACCCAACACCCAAAAAGTATTATGACATTGTTCTTATTACAAGATTAACCAACAAACTTTTTATGCACGGGCCTATCAAGTCGAACTATAGCAAGCTAAGCCGGAGTATCCGGCCTGACTTGGCTTGATTAAGTATATTAAATTTCGGCTTAACTAAGTTAGCTTAACTTGATCTATATATGTACGGACTCTCTTGTTTTGTTTTTTTCTCAGCTTCAGAACCCATTGGCTGTATCACTAGCTCAGCCAGCCTTTCGACATGCTCTCAGCGCCTGGATATTAGTCAAATTACATCAACATTGATCGATGTGGCATGTCAGCAGCATGTTATGCCTAATACTATACGCCTTGTCTTATCTCTCGCTGTTTCTGTCTACCTGAGTGAATTTTTCTCGATGGCGGGATATGAACAGTACAATAAAATCGCCGAATCTACCTCTCTACTAACTGCCGAACACAACTTTGTTGAATAGAATTGTACTTACCATGGTCCTCCTAGTACCCATTGCTGTTTTCCTCCTGGCCATCATTGTCCTGCACGTCCTAACGAAGCTTTGGCTGAACAGATACGTCCTACCTCTGCCACCAGGGCCCAGAGGACTCCCGATCCTGGGAAATGTCAGCGACATGCCCAAGCCGGGTGTGCTCGAATGCCACCACTGGTTCGAGCACAAGAAAAAGTACGGGCCTATCTCTTCTGTGACTGTCATGGGCCAAACCATAGTCATAATCAACGATGCTACTATCGCTCTAGATCTCTTGCGTGACCGCTCTGCCATCTACTCTTCACGACCTAGCCTTACTTTTTCCGGCGACATGTAAGTCTTTCCCATTATGCCATCTTCAATCGAGAATAACTAAGCCGGTGCTAGGGTAGGCTGGCGCCATGTAACCGCCATGATGCCCTACAGCGATACCTGGAAGATCCAACGGCGCAACATCAAAAAGATAACAAGCACGGCCACTTCGCTCGCGGAATTTGACCGCATCCAGGAAACTGAAACTGCGCATTTTCTCGTCAATCTGTTCGAGGCACCAGAGCGTTTACTCGATCATGTAAGACATGAAACTGGCTGTGTTATTTTGAAGATTGTATACGGGTATGATACTAGCCGACATAAGAGGGATCCGCTGGTCGATATGGCGGAGACGACGGTGGCGCAGTTTGCAGAGGCTTCGGTGCCGGGCAGGTGGGCGGTGGATACTTTTCCATTCTGCATGTCTCCTTTTCTTTGTCAACATCTTCTCTTTGCGATTTCTAATATCTTTTTTGTTAGTGAAATATCTCCCCAACTGGGTCCCAGGAACAGACTTTAAGAAGACAGCCCAAGTAATGTCCGACCAATTAACCCAATGCGTAAACCAGCCCTACGCTTTCGTAAGGCAGCGAATGCATAAGGAATACCAGAAACCATCTTTCCTCTCGCAATCCATCGCCACCATCGGTACAGACGCTGACGCAGAATTCATACATAAATGGACGGCGCTAGCACTCTATCTCGGGGGCGCGGATACTGTACGTGTTTTCCCCTCTGCGTTCCCGTTTCCAAACTAAACTCAATAGACTGTCTCAGCCCTCAGCACATTTTTCCTCGCCATGTCCCTCTTCCCCAGCATCCAAGTGGCGGCCCAATCCGAACTTGACGCCGTCCTCGACGTCCCCCCTCGCCTCCCCATAGCCGAGGATCTCCCTGACCTCCCATACATCGAAACTATCGTAAAAGAAACATTCCGCTGGCATCAAGTCGCTCCCATGGGCCTCCCACATACAAACACCTCCTCCGACACCTACTCTGGCTACCATATCCCACAGGGCTCCATCATCCTCGCTAATATCTGGGCCTTCATGCACGATCCATTGACCTACCGCGACCCTTTTATCTTCCGTCCAGAACGGTTTTTGGGTCCCGAGGCGGAACCGGATCCAAGGAGTCATGTTTTTGGTTATGGGAGACGGATTTGCCCAGGGAAGTACATGGCGGAGAGAGCGTTGAAGATTACAATTGCGAGCACTTTGGCAGTGTTTAGTATAGAGAAAGAAGGGGAGATAGAGACGACGTTTTGTCCGGGGTTGCTAAGTCATCCTAGCCCATTTAATTGTAGCATCAGGGCTAGGTCGGGGGTGCATGAGGGGGTGGTGAGGGGGTTGGAGGAAAGGCTCGTGGCACAGGGGGACGGCATGGGGGATGCGGAGGAGTTGAAAGGGGTGAAGTGGTAGAGAGGTAGGTCAATATTTAGGAGTAATTGACTGAGATCTATAACTAATTCGCACATTTCTCAACAAGGTCATGTTCAAAGTTTAAAGTAATTAGTAATGCTGCTGTAGTATTTAGTGAATAGTATGGACTATTACAATTTGTGGATGATAAGGCCAAGAGGTTTCCCATTCTATGGCGCGGCTTACATTGGCTGGGCTAACCTCCTGAACTCGCCTCTCATGCCAGAATTCAAGCAGCAGCGCAGAAATCGGTGTGATTTGTGCAGTTGGAACTGGAATCTACCAAACACGCGCCTAGTGCATGCAATTCAATGCTTTGTGATATGAGTGTCGCACCAACCAAGCATTTAATTTACGCTGAGTACAAATGGCATGCACTGTTCACTCAGAGGTTTTGAGAACCGGGCACTCAGCGGGGTCGAATGTATTGGGAACAGTCTTTGGCTGATGGCTGGTTCCAGCCACCCGAATTATGCAGCTAGTTACATAGTTAGTTAGTTACGATTTTGTCGATTATGGCGGTTGTTCCGTTATAAAGGGATATACATTCCTACTAACTAGTTAAGCAACAAAAGCCTAACTAGTGTAGGATCAAAAGTTACCTGCTTACAGAAAGCGGAAGCTGAAACTGCATG
>NW_006912405.1:0-18290 GCF_000523435.1 Bipolaris zeicola 26-R-13 | reverse complement strand
GTATTTCCAGTCCTTTGTGACGATAATTCCAAAAATTGATTTCTCGCTGTTTGTCGTGTTTTTTCTCCTGCCTGTTTTCTTGGGTGTTTACTCTAACTAGAGATAATAGCGTTTTTGAGATCCCAATGTAGAGACCTAATGACCAGGCTACCCGCGCTTTGCAGGGGTCTTCCACCCTAAGGGAAATAGCTAATTAAAGTCCCTTCGTGTGTGCCGGAAAACTTACTTCGTGGGCCAGAACTAGTCAATAAGAGCGCAAAGTCAGCAATTATCTCCGCGCCATGCTGTATCTCATTGGCTCATTCCGGCCCACAAGGATTTCCGCTACATAGGGACCGATACGAGAATAACGCTGCTTTATCGTTTCTTAGTAGAGCGGCGGCATCAGCGTTTTTAGGCAGAGTAAATGGCGACAGCGGCCGAGGTCGCTGTTACCAGTAATAAGAAGGGTTTTCCTCTTTGTAGAAAAATTCTATTTACTTCATAGCTATATATGCTATATTTCTGTAAGAGGGTTCTATAAGTTTATAAATTTTTAGATTTTTGTAAATTTTGATTAGACAGTCGTCACGTGATGAGCCACTAGTATAATGTATGCCGGAATGTTTCTGCCGACTCTCCAACGTTGAAAGGCACGTTGCTATCAGCGGAATGACTATGATCAGCGTTATTTTCTCTATTGGTTAGATCATCTTCACAAAGTGAAAATACTACGATATCTTGATTAAGGTATATCGTGTCTGAACTAGGTTCGCATAAATGCTTACTGCGTGGACAATAAGGCCACCACCTCATGATAGTACGGCTGCTGATTAGCGGCAACAATTCCGCTGCTAACATGCAGTATGACACCTGTCTTCAAAGCCGTAACAGCTCGAACAGCAAATATTCTCTCTGAATAACAAAATATCATCGCGGTACTCCAACAAACACGCATCATCATAATCCTAACCTTGCGTCCTGCAACATCCAATCATGGCGCCAAACCTCCACCTCTACCACACCCCAGGCTCCTGTTCCCTGGCCTCACATATCGCTCTAAACAGCGCTTCACTTTCTTTCAACGCAACAAATCTCCATGCAGCGCGGGGCTTCCCAGCATCGCAGCTACATCTCAACCCCAAAGGCCGGGTCCCGATTCTAGAAATCGATGGTGAACTCATCACCGAAACACCGGCTATCCTTGCCACCATCTCTGCTTTGGCACCTGAGAAGAATTTACTTGGAAAGGGAGTGATGGAGCAGGCGAGGGCGTATGAGTGGATGGCGTGGTTATCAGGGACAATGCATGGACAGGCTTTTGGATGCTTGTTTCGGCCTGCGCGATTTATCAAGGATGAAGTGACGCATGAAGCTCTGCGTGAATCAGGTAGGAATCAGGTCAAGGAGTGCTTTGAATACGTTGAGAAGAAGTTGGAGGCGAGGACCTGGGCTATTGGTGAGAGCTTTACCGTGGTCGATGCGTATCTGCTGGTGTTTTATAGGTGGGGTAACATGTTGAAGATGGAGATGCGGGACAAGTATCTAAACTATACTAGGCTCGCGGATGCTGTCATGGAAAGGGAAGACGTAAGGAAGACCATTTTGAGTGAAGGCATAAGTGCGCTGAACGAGTGAGCAGGTCAAGTAAGGGTGTCAAGATGGTGTGGAGATAGCACCGAGAATGCAATGACGTGTACACAACATCCATTGCTAGAGTGATATCCGACATGCTTTTTTGAAGTTACCCTCTATCTAATTGGAAAAGTACATGAACAATAACCACTGCATGAAACGAATGCTCTCTGAAACATGTGTTTAGTCATAACCGTAATGCAGTATCGTAATTAGTAAAGATTCTGCGAGAAGCCACTCCAATATCAGGAGCAAGATCCGTTGCGCAGATGCTCACAGTTCTTCATCATCTTCATGAGCACAAAGACCAAATTTGCAGCCATCACTGACATCAGATTCTACCTCGGACTCGGATGGAACATCTGTACCCTGAGTGATGACGTTCATCACAGCCAGATTGTGTATCTCGCTCAAGTCGTACATGTTGTGCACAAAACGGTTGATTGCGCTGCGATTTGAAGTCTTTGAAACATTGGCAGGCTCGACATCGAACTTTGCGTGTTCCGGCATAATGATGTCTTCAGCCTGGGAGCATGTTAGTGGGCTGGACATGCAGTCCTTTACGACCACACATACCTGATCCAAGACTTCGTATAGATCCAGTTTCCATTCTGGGTCATCTAACAATGGGTCATTGGACGCATCCAAGGCGTGTGTTATTTCACAAGAAACTAGTTGATGACAAGGAGGACCCATTGCATTATCCCAGTGCCCACGATAGGTCCAGGTCACTGTGAGAAAGGAGCCATCTCGCAAAAAGCTCTCCAGCACCGATCGGAGTGCTTTGATTGCTTCCTCTAGAACATTCAAGCGAATATAGCATTGGTGCATGATAACGTGAAGTTTGAAGTCCTTCTTGTTCTTGATATCAAGTAAGCTGCAGAAGTCGTCAAACAATAACTCACTGCGAACTAGTGCTGTTTCGCTCAAGGTATGTCTACATTTGGAAGAAAGAGCGTGTTGCTGTGGCGGAGTACGGTAGCGATCGATATTGCAATGAACTGTCAGACTTCGGATCAGTTCCATTGTAGGGAGGCCGAGATGAAAAGCGTCGCTTTGCAGGACTAACTCAATGCGACTCGATTGGCATTGTAAGAGATCTTCTTCATTGAGAGACTTGTAGAATGACACTCCGATCTCATGTGCAGTAAGGTCGCCGACATAGTCTGGGGATAGATAGTGTGGGAGAGCAGAATGATCAAACAACTGACTGAGATCGCCATCTTCCGCACGGAACATGCATTGAGCAATGTCTATGAGGCGTGGGAACATTGCAATCGTGTCTGGTGGACAGTAGGGGCATGTGAAGGTGTAGTGTTGCTTGACATGCTGTCGCGCCAGCAGATGGGGGGATGTTCTGTCGGGATCATAGTGCCATAGGTGCTGATATATCATGTCTCGGATCTCTCGTGGCAAACGATCTTGCATTTGGGCTGCAAGGTTTTGATTCCAGATCTTGCAGTATGGGATTATGGTGCGATTGACGATGGTATCGTTCAGCCAATCGCTGTACTGCCCATGTAGCATCAAGCGCCTCGTGGCGAGCCATCGCTTCTGCTCTTCTAGTCGACCTTCTTCACGTTTGATGTCTTTTTCGCTATTTGGGATTAGCTAGATCGTTCTCGTGCGTCGGACATTCAGGGACTATCAGATACGCTTGTGAGAACCGGGCATTTCTGTGCTTTGCCCTATATGTGAGTCAGTATTGACGTATAATGATGTATTAGTGGTCTTACCAAAGCAGCTTCTCTCGTGCTTTATCTAGCTTGTTTTGTGCGAGAGCTTCGGATGAGTTCGTCATGTCTGCAGTCACAGATTGCGGTGTTGCACGCCAGAATGGACGAAGAGAAGTTTAAGTCAGTAGAGAGAAAGGGAGAAAGTTTGCTCTGTATTTGCAGTGCCAGGACAGGGTTGGGAGGGGTACCTGCCGTCAATACAAGAGGTAGGCCAGATCCAGCTTGGGGCTTTCCCCACGGCGCCAGAATGTCGCGTAGTCATGTGATCAGAGTGTATTAGGGAGCTAGATCCAACTCGTCGGTGCGATTGAGTAGCTAAAATGTCCTGCCTCTACCTCCCTCTATCTTGCGCAAGTGCGTGGATATCAGTGTTATCCCAGTCCATATCGCTTCATCATTTCATACCTTTTCAGCACCACAAGCTAATATGGAGTGACGGATCCTGAACATCAACCCGCTTAAGAGAAAAGGTATCGCAGAATATAAGCATAATATCATTTTTAGACCCAATCAGGGTGAAGAACCACAACGCCAATTTCTTAGCGAACTGAACCACACAGAAAGGTCATATCAACCGATGGAAAAGATAGGAGCAAGAGTAGTATTTTTGGGTTATCATTAATGTCTATCGTGATGTTTTTGATTTTGTTTCGGAGACTGGATGACACAGTCAAAATCAGCCCTTCATACGTAGCAATTACCCATAGCTATCATAGCGCAATGAACGCTTAAGAGGGAGGTGAGGTAGGCTCAGGGACACCAGGAGGGCAGTGCCTAATTGCTCAGTTAGCTGGATACTAGTGGACGTGTAGCGAAGAAGTTACTTACCAGTGGTCATTGTGGGGCTCACAAGCCTCGGCAGGCGCAGCAGCAGCCTCACTGGCGGTTGCAGAGGCCGCAGCAGAGGTGACAGCAGAGGTGGCAGATGGGGTGGAAGAAGAGGTGGCGGCTGGAGACTCCTCAGGCGCAGCGTAGCGACCAGGGCAACCCACACCGGGAACAGCAATGTCATAAGCATAGGCCTCAAGAGCAAAGTACTGAATAGTGTCACTGTCCCTAGCGGAGTATGTAGCGTTGTTCTTAGCAAGGTTGATGACACTAGGGTACTTCTCCTCTTCCTCATTCGTGTAGTGCTCTACGACACCCTCACCAACTGGAGGAAGATGAAGAAGGCGGTGTATAAGATCCGAAGCCCAAAAGTAGTTGGTGGCACCATTGGCGACATTGTAGCCATACATGCACATGGACTCAAGAGGCTTGCGGAGCTCGTAGGAGAGGTCGCAAATGACAGTCTCTGAGGTTGCATTAGATCCACGCCAATGGCCGGCCCATCCTGATTTCTATTAGTAACTAATATCTCTTCAAGTTTTGGAGTGAGTTTATGTACCATCCTGGTGACAGTTTCCGTCAATGTCATCACATCGGAAGAGAATACCGGCCTTGTCGCCGTCGACGATCTTGGTGTACCAACCAATAGGTTCACCGGTAGGAGAATCACCAAAGTACTTGGTGTAAATATGGGACTCGTTTCCCCAACGGAGGATGTGATCGCGAGCATGGCGGGCGAGGAGCACTGCCTCGTTGAGCCCTTTCTGGAGCATCGTGCGTTGAGTAGCATTGCAGGATGCATGGATAGGGAAATTATCGACGGCACCAGCATTCCATGTCGAGTCACCGACAGAAATTTGTGCGTTTTCGCTGGTAGTGATTGTGAAGGTATCACGTGGGGCGATAGGTCCGGCCATGACGGCGGAGGCTCCAAGGAGCAGGAGAGCAGAGACACGAGCAGCCATTGTGAAGTTGGTCTGAGGGACAGCAGCCGAGTCTGGGATTGGATGTGAAATTGATATTGAAGTCCCGAGGCGCTGGATGCCGGATACTGGACGAGGGTAGCTGGAGACAAGCTGCAGGCTCTTTATATATCCCACGAGGCTGGCCTGTTGTTAGTTGGCACTATTCGTCTCGGTACTCAAATTCCGAGCTCACGTTGAACAGAGCCGCCGAGGCTTGGAGAAAAAAACGCCTCCACCTGGCAGCTGCAGATACACCCTGGTCTGATGCCCGTTCAGAGAAGCCGATACTACACAACACGGGCCTGAAGAAGCATCCAGTGCTTGGTCTGACGTACAGTCTCTGCGATAGAGCTTGGCTTTCAGCCGCGTGGGGTCTGGAATACATGTTTCTCCGCTCAAGCGTGATTTTGGGGTTGGTTAAGTACCATGATGGGCGCCCAATGGAGAGAAATTCTCGCTCCCAAGATACAAGCTGTCGGGATTCATGGCCATGTTGAGGAAAGCCGAATGTGGTACATTGTGACATCCTTGTATTACTACAGGGACCTTCCAGACAGCATTTGCTGTCGAGTGACATACTTTCGTAGAGCTGAAGATATTGAGATAGTCATATGGATCTCCAATAGGAACTGATGAATGATGCCAAGCTAGACTTACTATCTTATTTTTGACCTGGTTCAGAGGTGAGCTATTGACATCGACAAGATTCGAGAGACGAAGACGTATTTTGAATACTTCCAGCAACAGAACTGCTGTATAGATGTGCGTGTAGACTATCACTACCGCTCTGGTAGTAAAAGCCGCAGCACCACCCACGCATCCCACTATCCATGCACCCAGCATACATCGCCAAGCTGTCCGCCACCCTACTTGTGGCGCTATTCCCGCCCACGTACAGAAGACGCTTGTCGGATTTGGGGCATACAGAGACCAAGCGCAGGCCATGATTCGATGTGTTTCCGGATGTAAACAAATGCCAAGGGCAATCAATCCAACACGGTGCTCAATGCCAAGCGCATCCATGGCGCCTCTCGTCCAAATAGATGGGACCCGGAAAGTTCTTCGTAGGGTTCCAGAGGCCCTGCACCTTCGAACCGTGGTGCCTTTCTTCCGCTCCGCTGATTCCACCGAGGCTTGACCACACGGTTATATCAGGACGGGTGCGCTGACCACTCTTGTCGCACACACACCTCGAGACCAGTCGGCTCGCTTTTCTGGCACATTCACTACCCCCTGGCTATGCCTTCGACAATGCACTTCATGCTCTCGTCAGCGGTCCTGCTTCTTGCAGGGTCTGCTGCTGCCCAAACCTTGACCCCAACCCCAACCAGCACAAGCTCTGTGGCCCGCCGGACTACCTCTGCGCCTGCCACAACGTCGTCTCCAACATTTACTGCCGTATCAGATTGCCATCCACACAAAACCGTACTGTAGGTCACCAACTTCAGAGATTGGGTGGGATATTTTGAACTGACATGAGACAGATGGTGCATGGTTGGTGAGGAAGAGTATCAGGTATCTGGGCCTACAGCCACCGAGGAATTTCAATCGCAATACACAGACTGTCATTCGCATTCTTCTGGAGTGTATGTAAAGTTTCCACTCTGTAGAGTCGACACTAATTTATCCAGATACTGTGTCGACAACAGGGGCGAAGATGTAAAGATCCTTGTCAATGGCGCAGGAGAAGAGTCGCACAGCACAGAAGGAGAGTCGCACAGCGCAGGAGATTCGCATGACCATGGAGAGGAGCCTGCAGCTGGCTCAGCTAGCGAGTCCGGAAACAGCGGCCAGCACTGTCACGAGCACGCTGGTATCCCCCACTGCGTTGGTGGAAGCTCTGGACCAGTATGCGAAGCCCCTGATCGTAACTACAATATTGGTCTTCGAGTCGGTCTTCTTTTCGTCATCCTCGTCACCAGCGGTATCGGAGTTTTCACTCCCGTTCTGACCAGGAAGTTCAACCTCGTCGGCGCTGACAACATCATCTTCGTTGTCTTGAAGCAATTCGGTACCGGTATCGTCATTTCGACTGCATTTATCCATCTCTTTACTCACGCTCAACTCATGTTCTCGAATGAATGTCTTGGCAGACTAGAATATGAGGGTACCACGGCCGCAATCTTCATGGCTGGTTTGTTCCTTTCCTTTTTGGTAGACTATCTCGGTGCTCGTTTTGTACAGTGGCGCCAAAGTAAGCATTCAAGCAGCGGCACAGAGGTTGCAGCGGTTGCCGGCGACAACAAGTCTGGCGAGGTCGCCTCTACTCCTAGCTCGGATCAAGGGTCTGACCACGGTCACGCCGGACACGCACATGGACCCATGCGCATTGCTACCCCCATGGAACAGAAAATTAACGTGATGAACCTTGAGGCTGGCATCATCTTCCACTCCATCCGTAAGTTTATGCTGATGCGCATGGTACCATCCAACTAACGCGCTTCTTAGTCATTGGTATCACCCTCGTTGTAGCTAGTGATGGGTTCTTCATCACCCTCTTCGTTGTCATTCTCTTCCACCAGATGTTCGAAGGCATCGCTCTGGGAACTTGCATTGCTGATCTTCCAAAGGCTGCAGCGGGAACGCTACAGAAACTCATCATGGCTGGTACCTTTGCACTCATCACACCCATTGGCATGGCCATCGGTATTGGCGTGCTCGACCACTTCAACGGCAGTGACCCCAGCACTCTCGTTGCTATCGGAACCCTCGATGCTCTTTCGGCTGGTATCCTTGCTTGGGTAGGTCTCGTAGAGATGTTGGCGCGAGACTGGATGAGCGGAAAATTGATGAACGCGGGTCTAATAAGGACTCTGTCCGCGATGTCTGCCCTGGTTTCCGGACTCATTATCATGAGTGTTCTCGGCAAGTGGGCGTAAGGATAGGACTGAGGGTGTTGCATTGTACGATGTCGAAGTCATGACTTTACTTAACTGCATTTGAAAACGCATTCAAGATCTTTTTGATATAGATCGAGATATGGTTGTACTGACTTTTGAGCTATACGCTCTCTGCTTCAGAGCGGATGAATAATGAATCTACTCCAAAATTGTCGCCTTCATACTTTGCTTTCCAAAACTGTCCCAGACCTCGGCACTCCATTCTCCTTGGCCTGCTGTACTATGGTGCTCGGTCGAACTGTTCTTCAACAGGATGCGATATGGCTCTTCAACATATAACGGGCTCATAGCACGGTATGCTATAGATTTGGGCACCATTTCCATGTCACCACTCTTGCTGGCATCCCTCCAAAAGTCTAGCATGTTGATCAAGTTTAGTGGTCCATGCACAACAGAGTCGCGGTGTCCCTCGACCTCCCTACACCACTCAGGCAAATAGTGTATCTTGTGTCCGTTGAATGTCAAGGCCGAAAATCGGAACAACGAAGTTCGCGTCTGGCAGAAATCCCGTTCGTACTGGCCCTTGGGCAATGGCACTTCTTCCGGCTTTGGTGGTGCTTTCATCGGATTCTCAGGTGTGAGTTCACGTTGAAATACCCAATTGCGACGATCTGTCAATGCAATGCCATGGTCGTTTGAAAATGTTTTTTCTACCCCCACTACCAGCATTTCTCCGCCATTCTTCAGTTTCTTGGGCTCGGCGCTAAGAAGCCTGGTAGTCTCCTCGACTTCCTGTCCTACCCTCAGCAGCGCGTTGCAGTCTTTTGACCATTGCAGCTCACCTCCTGCCCACATTCGTCTTGTGAATGGGTGGAGTGGATTGACAGTGCGGTCCGTGCCGTCTAGGCCCAACTCGGATTCGACAATGGAAGGCGTGAAGTAGACGAGATGATAACCGGGTGGGATAGGTGTCCCGGCTCGGGGCGAACTAAAAGATGAGGGAGTGCGTTTCAGTGTCATATTGAGAAGATGGAGCTGGTTTGCATCGAGAAGCTGTTTCCGGACGGAGACTGGGCCGTTCTGGAAGCGGGTGAGCAGTTCGTCGCGTGCTTCTAATGCGGAGGCTTGGTTGCGGGATGTCGTAGCGAAGAATCGGCGGGCTAGGTGCGACATGATGAATTGTTTCTATTCCGACAACTTGCTTTCCTGATTGACTTGTTTTACTGACTCAGATTGTAGTTACGTGCAGGAGCGGGTGATGATGTACTGTACTCAATGCCGATGCATAGCCGATATCGATAACGTTCTCCTTCACCACCCGCATGCGCTAACATGGAGGTAAATGCAGTATTAAAGGAATTCCGTAACTTTTTTGCATGAATCAAGTTTCTATGATCCGATTAAACATATTGAAGAAAAATCGCTATATCCTTTGTCCCTGGAGAGGCCTTTGGACGAATCACATTACCACAATCTTGCCAAGCCGCCAACTGCTGCCTTGCAAGACCTGATAACCGACTTCGGCTTCTTCCCTAATCCACGCTGCGAGCCGGCAACATGTCTGAACGGCCGCGCAAACGCGCCAGGTTAGCATGCGTGACATGCAACGCACGGAGAGTGAAGTGCGATGTAACCGATCGACAGCCTTGCAGCAACTGTATGACCGCTGATTTGCAATGCGAAACCCGAGAATCGAAGCGCGGAAAGCATGTTAGAAAGCCGCGCGTCGAAGCTGAGGCACGAAGCAAAACGTATGCAAATATTCCCCAGGGATCTTTTCGCGAGGTGTAAAGGCTGACATAAACGTAGTCCACCTAGCTTGCCGGTGTTCAGCCCGCAACGGCATGAGGATGAGGTTGCGGCATCACACGTCCTGGCTTCTTTGTCGTCGAACTTCAACAGTCCTGTCAACACTCAGGCGCCGGTCACTGGTAATCAGAATCAGTTCCCTACGCCATCGACAGCACCAGAAACAAGTAACAGCCAAGCAACAACGGAGAATTTTCAGCCAGAAGATGCCGTCTTTCTCGGCGAATCCAGTTCATTACGTTACGTGGCAGGAGCGCCCACCCCTGCTGCAGTAGAACTTCGCGAGTCTTGCTTCCGCCATGCTCTTCCCAGAGCGGTTAGAGAAGAAGCAAATGTTCCGGAATGGGAGGCTGAAAGGCGTATCGCGAGGAAGAAGGCTCTGCAGGCAGAAGGCGCGTTTTCATTTCCCCCTGCCGACATCCGAAAAGAATTACTAGAGGCCTACTTCAAATGGTTTCACCCGCACTTTGCCATCATTGACGAAGACGATTACTGGATCACTTACAACAGACTAGAAATGTCTGCCCTGCTATTGCAGGCGATGTTGTTCATTGGCGTGATTCACTGTGACGAATCAACTCTGAAGAAACTAGGATGGGGCAATCGTCACCGAGCAAAATGGTTCTTTTACATTCGCGCAAAAGACATTTACGACGCGACTTACGAGACTGACAAACTTGCTGTGATCCAAGCCTTGCTTCTGATGAGCTTTTGGAGGGCAGGCGCTTTGTTGGAAAAAGATGCCCGTCATTGGCTTGGAACAGCCATCAGTCTATCAGAAACACGGGCACTACATCGCTGTGGGGGGAATTCAGAGGAAAAACTTACCAGGGTTAAGAGAAGACTGTGGTGGGCCATTTACATCCGTGAGAGACAATGCGCGGCCGCTCTGGGCCTGCCATGCCGGATACGCGACAAAGATTGCGACGTAGAGCCATTGTCATATTCCGACTTTGCATATGCCTTTCGATCCTCTTCTCCAGCAGATGTCCGCCACAGCTCGACTGCTTATGCAATAAGTATGGTGCAGTTGGCAGTTTTTCTCGGCCGCGTAGTCGATGCTGGCTATCTACCCGGACGCACACTGACGTCCGAAGACACGACCAGGCTTCGCGATGAACTATACCAGTGGAAGAATGACCTCCCCAGCATCATGCGACTTGACACCGATGCTAGCGGCGTGCCCAACTTCCAAGCTAGCATGCTCCACCTCGCATACAACAATCTCCTCATTCTCCTTCACCGAACCAGTTTCATCATGGATGAGAGCCGCAGTGTACCAGCCGAAGGTAACGTCGCGCTCCAGGCCGCTGCACGCAACTCACGCATAGTTGAAGACATGCTACCAGATAGTAGCATCTGTCACGCTCAGATGCACGTCATCACAAACCTATTCAACACGCTATGCATCCACGTCGTCCACTTCCGCCGCTCGACCGGCATTAACCGCACACTAGCCGAGCATCGTGCAAAGCTTTGCCTGCTGGGTCTCCGGGAGCTCCAAAAGACATGGGAAGTAACGAATTGGGTTCTAGAGCTTTTCTTCCACTACATCGATCGAGATACCGCGTCCAGGTTGATCATGGAATCAGACGAAGCAGGGAATCATCCTGGCACTGCTCAACTATCTGATACTTTAAACCAATACCCGGGGCAACAGCAAGGGAATGCTCGTAATGCACAATCATCGGGGATCGTCACGCCTTCTACTCCTAGTCCAAGCCCTTGGCCTTGGACGCTGGACGAGGCGGGTCAGTACCTCTTCATGCAGATTGAGAATGATTTTGCATTTGGCGAGGGTGGTTTGCAGCATTTGAGCCCGGAAGACTTGGTCCTTACGGGGGCACCGGCTGATTTTGTTTTCAGTCGGGGGCAGGAGTGAGTGGGTAGTATTGCTGAGAAGGTTGAAAAAGGATGAAAGATGATTCACATGGGGATGGCTAAAGTAATAGTAGCGACCGCGACATAGTGAAAAGACTGTACAGAATGTCTCGTATTCACCTATGCCACCCTTGTTCGTTCATAAAGTATTTATGGTTTCATAGACTTCCACCAAATAGCCATTTCGTTCATGCTTCTCAACTCGAACTAAGTTGTGCATCTGCCGGCATGCTCGTATTCTTCTCCCGTCTCACCATAAGCACCTTCGCTATCCCCAATCATACGATATACCTTTCTCCTCCCCGTGCACTAGACTTCTTTAGTTATCAGGTATTTCTGGTATAGGGAAGCAGGCCATGCAGTGTGCTGCGCAGCATCTGATTGGGAAACCTCGATCAATCATTCCATTGAGCCATGCTGGGATAAACAGTAGACGGTACCTCTCTGATTTAAATATGCCACCTCTCCAAACTATACCTTATACTGTACGAGTCAGAAAATCCCATTCTATTATATCCAAGCGTCGCTCGACTAAGTGGTCACTGAGTAGCTTACTAAGTCGGTCTCGACCCATCTATGGGGTGCATAACACTCACCTTCTTATATAGTCAAACTCTGCACATTTACGATTATCTTACTTGCGTTATGGCCAACTTCATTTCTTGTACGCAGCGGCATGCTGTGTCAGCGCTGCATCTTCAATGCTTTTATGATCGCCACCTCAATCTAGGCGGATCATTAGTAGGTACATAGATGAATTGCCGTTTAAAGGGTAAAGCGAGGTCTGATGACGGGTATTCCCTTTCCCCCTCTAGGCTGTCCGAGCTCTCTTCGGACCCGATCCTGCCTTATGTACGGCATCATGTCATAGGAATTACCATAATCTCATCCTCTTTCCAGGACGACCCGCAAGGCACAACCTATTGGGCATTTCAAATATGCGCAAGTACTCCCCTCGCTGTTACCCAGCATACACATGCCTCCTCATTCTTCTCCCCCTCACGGTACATAAAGCCTGGCTTACATATCAAGCGCAGTGTCAAGACGGTACGGATCCAAACCACCACCATGGGTGTAGCAGGAACACAGCGTTTCCTGTGGGCAATAATGGTCTAAGTCATTTTGTTGGAGATTCGTGTGGGGCGGGAGCGAGATTGCGGTGGTTGATTCCGCCTGCGTATGAAAAGAGTAGTACGTTTTCTTTTTCTCCCCACACCCACATGCACTACGTTCTTCTACGACTATTCTTTGTTTGTTTCTTTGTTAGAAGATCCGGTCGGCTAATAAAAATTATGACTGTTAGAACTATGTTGTGGCCACGGCGAACAAGGTCCCGTCCCAGGTGGAACTGAGAGAAAGATCCCGTATCCTATGGATTGGTGCGAGGCTGGGCTGGGAAACATCCTCTGCGTACATACCATATCACCCCGAAAGAAAAACACTCTTATTACTCTATGTTTCATTTGTACTGGCTTGGGGGTATTAACGTATACAGTGCATGCCCGCCACACCAAAAGGCCAATATCTACTTGACGGCGCACAGGCGCATTACTTGCAGGTCGATAGCATGGATATATCCCAGGATACGAATACATGTATGCAGCCGGGCGTGGGCGGATGGAAATATTGTGCCAAGCAAGGTTCGAGTTGGTGAAGGGTACGGGTAGAAGATGCCATGAACTCTGCCAGTGAGATACTTTAAGCACTGAGCTTGGAGAAAGAGGACGAACCCTCGGAGGGTAAGAAAGGTGGGAAGCTACAGTCACGTGCATAGGAGCGCATACGTAGCTTCCGTCCAAGAAGACCCTGAAGAACTCCCCCTCAAGGACTCGTATCACTCCAAACCGATATACATACTAATATACTCATAACTACACACCTAATAAACATATTATAAAAACCTGCACTCCTATCAACAAAAAAACCGACAACCCCCTCTCAACCCTCCACTAACACTCAATACGTCACTCACCCTTCCTAAAACCCCCCTCTTCACACATACCTCCCCTTTCTTTTCCCCCTAACTAGCTCATCCAACCATTCCACCGCACAAACCCCCTTTCATCCCTGCATACCACCTCCTTCTCACACACGCACTTAAATACCCTACATACGCCCTGCATGCGCAACCCACAACCCACAACCACAACTGCGCTATAGCATCGCTGCAACCGAAAGCCCCCCCCCCTGCATGACGCTGTACCGGAAGAAAGCAAAGGATGTTAGTTCGGGAAGAAGCAAAAAGGGAAAAAGAAAGGAGATGATGCGGCGAACGGGGTGATTTGGGCTGATCTGATCTACGTGTGGTGCTCATGTGCATGTGCGCGGTGAGATGATGATGATTATGAGTGGTTAGGGAGGTAAGGGCGGACAATCCACGTGCACTGTCTTACCGTCATTTTGTGAATGATGATGGTTGTGATGACGGTGGTGGTGTTGGGCGTCATCATCGAGATTTCCAATCCCAACTAACTGTTCATCGGTATGACTATTACCCCATTTGCCTAAACAGTATCAGGATAGAAATTATCCAACGATGAGTTACACACACTTTTGAGGCAGCCAACAAACATGCAATCGAAATAAAATATTTTTATTTCAACCCCTTAGAAGGTAATTCGGAACGAAGAGTGGTAAGAAGAAAAAAGCAAAGGGATAGAAGAAGAAAGCCATGTACAGAAGGGCAAGAATTGTTTGCCACCCCAGCTCCCTATTGCACGATCTAACCACCCAACCCCCCTTTCCCACGCGCCATGCTTGATGCCATAAAAAAAGAAAGGAAAAGAAGAAACAACTGAATCAAACATGTGTCTCTAAAAAAGAAACAAAACGATGAAAGCTTGTAATCCAAAACGGAATAACACAGCGATGCTAGATCGAAGGCTTTATCGAAGGCGAATGCAATTTTATAAACACCAAAGCACCATAGCTATGCGACTCTTTCCATGGGAACGCCGTGACTGCCGATTTGCACCAGAGAATAATAAAAATTTACAACTTCGTAACCTGGTGCGTTACTACTGGGGCAAGCTGGACGCGAAAAACGGTCCTAGGACAATGTTCCAGTGCCTTTGTCTGCCGTTTACCGTCTGCTGTCAGACGTTGAAACGTGCCATCCTATACCTTGTCCTGTTTCTGCTTGCTGTCCGACGCTTGAGCTGCCATGGTTTTCTCATCGTCTTTTTCTTCGACAGAATTTCTTTGTAGGTTTTTGTAATTAAGCGTTTTCTTCCTCTACTCAACACGACATAAGCACATGCTCCAGACCAGAAAAATGGCTAGTAGCAGTGCATGAAACTCGTTCAGTGGCATCACCTTCCGTCATCGTTGTCGTGCTTCTTTGATCGATCGCGGCCTTCGTAGTCGCTCTCATCATCATAGCGACGACGTCGCTCACGTTCGTGATGATAGCGGTCATCATCGCGATCCTCGTCATCTCGGTCGTCCTTGGAGCGGCGGCTGCGTCTGTCACGGTCCTCTCTCTCTCGTCGTTCATGATCGTACTCGTCATCCTCTATGCATCTGTTAGCAATGCTTGCTTAACCAACTCATTGACAAACTCACCTCTGCTCTCGCGGATCTTCCTTGTACGATCAGCGAGCTTCTGAATCTCTTCCTTGGTCAAGACTCGGAGTACAATCACACAGTCCATGCGCTCTTCGAAACGTTCCTTGGCCTGTTCCAAGGCCTCTGGGTTGACTAGGCGTCGGTCGATCCTTGTCCATCGAGCTCCAACAGGAATGTCCTTGCCCTTGAGAGCATCCTTGTGGGGTGCTACACCCTCGCGGATAGGCTCAGGATCCTCTGGGAACTTGGCAGTAGGCTTGCGGAGAATGCCCTTGACAGGTGCCACGGGTTCCTTGGGTGGCTCAACAATCTGCACGCTCTTGCTAGCAGGCTCTGATTCCTTGTCGAGTGTGTCAGGCTCCTGCACCATGCCTCCATTGTGGGTGGCTGAAGAGCGGTCATCCCGAGAGCTAGGTGCGTCCCGAGGAGGCGATGCACGTGACGGTTCCTCTCGGCCTCGAGACCTGGATCTTTCACGCTCTTCCTTTCGCCTTCGTCTATCCTTTTCGCGGTCAGAGTCGCTCTCCCGGTCACGGTTGCTGCGACCGGCACGCTCGGCTTCTTGTTGGATGCGTCGTCGGTACTCCTCATCGGGGTCTACAGCAGCTGGTTGTGGAGCAGGCTCCTTTCGCCTCTCAGCATCTCGGTCAACGTAATGACGTGGCCGTTCATCTCCACTGCCTTCAGGCGATGGGGCCTTTCTGGAAGAAACAGGCACCTTGTCCTTGTCATCATCCTGTCGGCGGTCACGGTACTTGCGATCTGGGTCAGGGTAGGCTGGATAGTCGGGAGCAGCAATCTGTGCTGGAGGAGCTGGAGGAGGGGCAGCAGCGGCAGCGGCGGCAACGGGGGCAGCCACGGCTGGAGCTGGTGCTAGAGAGTTGCGGCGGCCTTCAGACTTCCTCTCGCGTCGCTCATCAGGACGGTCCCGCCTGTCACGTTCATCGTATTCCTTTCGGCGCTCTCGCTCTCTTTCTCCAGAAGAGTCACGGTCACTACCTCGTTCCTTTTCACGGGCCTTCATGTAGCTAGCAGCGCCCAAAGTGGCAGCAACGCCTGCAACAGCTCCAGCAGCGGTGGGAACAAAACCATTGCCATCGTATTTGTCATGTTTACCATGGTCCCGTTCACGGGGACGTCGGTCATAGTCTGGAGGGGGTACGTCGCGGTCACGGGAACTACGAACCTCAGGCATGCGAGCCTCGGCACGCTCGGGCTGATAGTACGAGGCGGCAGGCTCCTGCACCCTGGGTCGGGGAGGCTCTTGAGGAGGGTAGACAGGCTGTCGATCAAGGGCATGATGATCATGTGCAAGGGGGGGAGGGCCGGTGGGGGCGATGCCAAATCCTCGGGATGTGACGTCACGGTCCTCGAAAGTGGTGTTGTGGCGTTTGTTCTCGACATCCCTGCGGTCGTAGTCGTCACGGTACGTGTCACGACGGTGTTCGCGGGATTCTTGATGAACGGCAGCTGGGGCTCGGGAGCGTGTGGAGGATGATCGGCCAAGGTGTGCATCCGGATAGGGGTCATACTTGGGGACTGGGGTTCTGTCAATCGAAGATGACCGGCCATGGACCCGTGGAGCGGGGTGAATTTTGTCGAAGCCTCGAGTGGATGGTGGAGGGCCGAGTTCACGGGTAGAGGTGCGTGGAGGGCGTTCGGCAATCATGCTCGTCGGACGAGAACTGCGCTCAATGCTGCCAGCACGTGGACGTCTCCAGGCTGGCTCTGTGTCGCGGTACATGCTTGCGGGGTCCGTGTAGGAGTAGCCATCGTTACTCATGTCAGACAGGCGCGGTGAAGGCTTGGAGTCATGGTAAGTACGACCACCACTAGTGACATTGTAGCCCCTATCTGCGTGGTCCCTGTGGCGCGAGGCATCGACCTCTGCTACAAGCTTGGTCAAGTGGCTGGTATCGTCGACACTGTAGACCTTCTTGTGGGATCGCGAGGGAGCAGAGGTGATATAAGTGTCGGCGCGTTTGTCGTAGGAAGAGGTGAGGGGGCTTCTGGGACGGTCGGCATGGGAGGTGGCGTGGGGCGAGTAGGGAGTGCGGAGGGGAAGGGACGTCTGAGGGAGGGCACTGGTGCTCACGTTGGGGCGGGTCAGGTCGTTTGTGTTGCGGCGGGGGCGAGTCGTAGTGTACGAGTCGTACTTGAGGTTGCTGGTGCGGGCAGCGGCGAGAGAGGCAGTGGGCTGGTTCCAGTAAGGGGAATGAATCGACGAGGCAGCAGCCAAACGATCAACGCTGGCGCGTGGGGAGCTGGGGCGGGCATAGTACGACGAGTCGTAGTATGGGTCAGAGAAGCCGCCGGTGGATGCTCTGGCAGGATTGCCATATGCCCTGCGGGGGGACGAGGGGCGCGTGTAGCGCGAGTCCATGGCGCCCGACAGCTTGACCGTCTTGATGTGCAGCGGGGTGGTTTTGGCGGCGGTTTTGGCAGCAGGCTGGGTGGACAGGGAGTTTCTGCGGGGAGGAAGGGGCGGCGCTGCTGTGGGGGAATAAGTAGTGCCCCTTGGGCCCGGCGGGCTGGTGGGGAGGAGAAGGCTGCCCAACATGATGTTAGTGGGAGTAGGTGAAACGGTCAGACTCGGAGAGGCAATGGCAGCAAAGAAGAAGCAGAGAAGCGCATGGCACACGAAGAAGGCGAAGACGAGACGAGGCCTGGCGAAGAGAGAGAGGTCGCAGGTGGACGTACATAAAAGCGTGTCAATGCCGGGCGGGTACCGAAGGGCGGACGCAGGTGTATGTTGGCTCGACGACTAGGAGGCGCGAACCGGTTGCCGGTTTGGACAGACGGACGGTGGGAGCGAGGACGCCCAGGTTTCCCGCGACGAGTGGTGACGCCGGGCGCGGCAGGGGGCGGGGGGGAAGTGCGCTGCAAGGAGGACGTGGTGAGAATTGCTAGGCGGACCTCTAGGATGTGCCTGGCAGCGATGGGCGCGGTGGTGGGGACTGGCGAGGCAGCGAATGAGGCGGGCGACGCACGAGGGGAAGAGCGTGTGCAGTATGTGTATGTGTGTGTGTGTGTGTGTGTGTGTGTGTGTG
>NW_006912404.1:0-18325 GCF_000523435.1 Bipolaris zeicola 26-R-13 | reverse complement strand
GGCTGTAAACGCCCCCCTCGCCCATCGTTTGACACCGTGCAGGCATGCTGACTAGACTGGGGGGTTCTTTTCTTGTTCACCTCTACACTGCATTCGTTGGCTATGCGTGCATTGCGACTGGCCTCTGGACCCGCGTTTCAGGGTGCGAGGAAAGCGTGTGTGTGTGTGATGGGTGGTGTTGTTGGCCCCCTCCCCCCCGCCGCCGGGCCATGTGGGCTTCGGAAGATGAAGTTTTGTCCCGGTTTGGGTTGGGTATGTGTGTGTGTGTGTGTGTGTGTGTGTGTAAAGTAGGAATGTGGTGGTACCTTGCGTACATATGTTTCCTTCCCCTCTCTCGCTCTTGTTACGCGCGCCCCCCCCCCTTTGTATAAGGTTATTCGTGGATCCCGCCACCCGTCTCCTCTGCCTCTTTTCCTTTTCTGAACTTTGATATTGAGTTGGTGATGGCTTGATTGAAGAGATACTTACTACCATATTTTTTTCAAAAGTTTACATCACACGCCAACAACAACAACAACAACAACAACGACGACGACGACGTCATTTCTCGTTCACCCTCTTATCCTCCTTTCTATTGCAGACGCCGTACGGACGGAGCGAAAGCGAAGCCGAAGTCTTTCGCACGAGTCGGATCTTCTTTGCTTTTTTCCATCAATACGAAGCCTAGTTCTTGTTTTGGGCTGGACCTCCTCGTTTCGTTCTCCACCACTTGCTTCTGTCGGGGATATTATCTTGATTTTTGTTCCTTCTTTTCTGGTTTTTGGTCTTGATTCTCAGCTCTTTCGTGCGCCAACTACGTCCTTCTTGCCTCCCTACCTGGTTCCTGGCATCACTCGACTTTTCTTTTCCAGAGGCCATATCTTTTGCGCACGCACGCCCTTGATTCTTGAGAGAAGTATATCTTTTTTGTCGCACGTTGCTCTGGGTAGCGGGCGCTATGATGGGTTCGCGACGAGAGATGATGGGTGTGGTATTTGCGCTGCTAGCATGTAAGTCTTTAGTCTCTGCTCTAGTCGATGTGCATAATGTCATACTAGAGGAATGGGATGACATATTGAAACATACCAACGGATTTACTAACATGTTTGTATAGTCTTCTTGCCAATTGTAACGGCGCAAGGCACAACTTCCAACATCACTGCAGCATCTACTTTTTACTTTGACCGCACAGAAACCCAGTTTTCAGTCAACATTGCAGACGACTCGGACGATGTCTTCATCTACTTCGCCAGCCCGGCGTATTCGTGGGTCGGCGTTGGGTTTGGCCCCAAGATGCAAGGGAGTCTGATGTTCATCATGTATCCCAACAGCAAGGGCAACAGTACGTTTTCTCTTCATCTGTCTCGATCCTCCGACTTTTAGTCCCAGAGAATAAAACAAGCGGTACTAACCTCAAACCAGACGTCACTGTCTCCCCACGCATCGGCTCCTCAGGCGCCGAACCTACTTTCAACTCTTCAATTGACCTCTCGATCCTACCCGGTACCACTGTTAACGACTCAATGCTCATCTTAAAGGCACGCTGCGGCAACTGCCGCGACTACATGGACACGGAGGCAGAGTCTCAACCCATGATTTACGCGTTCGGTAACGGCGATAATCTCATGTCAAACTCGCCATCAGCAAACCTCGCGCGCCATTTTGGCTATGGCTCCTTCACCATGAACCTGCGCGCTGCCAACGGCCCTGGAGGCGTGCCCGCAAAGAGCAACGCACGAAACGGCGTCGAGATGCAAGGAGAAATGACCCGCGATCACGACCGGGCGAACCTCGCTCACGCCATCATGGGCTGCCTTGCACTTTTCATCCTCTGGCCATTGAACCTGATTGCCGTAGCGGTATTCAAGAACATCAAGATCCATGTGATGTTCAGCGCAATCATCCTGGTTTTCCTGATTGTCAGCTTTGTTCTGGGCGGGGTCGTCAGCGGACAATACAACCGCGTAAGTCTCTCCCCTATGTGATTATTCGAAACGTCGTAATACACAAGCATACTAACCCACCACCAGTCCAAAGCCTTCAACACCCCCCACCAAATCTTCGCCTTGGTCGCCATCCTCCCCTTACTCTTAATGTCGCTCCTCCCCGCCCTCAACCACATCAACGCCCGCCTCCGCAGCCTCCACACCCCGCTCGCCTCCACCTCCTTCGCCCTGCTCGTCCTAACCGGCGGCCTGGGCCTGCACCTCTCCTCGCAAACCCGCTCCATCATCCTCGTCTACACCGCCCTCTCCCTCGGCATCTTCATGTTCCTGATCCTCATGCACACCTGCATTCACAGACGCGGCTCCGCCCATGCGCGCGCCCTCAACCGCGGCTCAAACGACGACGCTATCATGCTCGCTAAAATGGACGACTGCAGGAGTATTCCTAGCGCCGCTGGCTTTGGAAATCAGCCCCCGCCGCCGTATCCGCCGCCGTATGGTAGTGCGGAGGTGGCGGGCGCTCAGCATCAGAGGAATGGGAGTCGCTCTATGTATGGGGGCGGCACGATGCCTGGACCGCACTATATGCTTAATATGCATCCTGGGGTGCCGGTGCAGGTTAGTAGAATGTGAGAGGGTAGTGGAAAAACTAAGGGCGAGGAAGAGACAGATTTACGATGATGACGATGGTGTGATTTCTTTTCTTTTTTGCATTGCGAGGTTGGCATAGCATGGAGGGGAGTGCTTGTGTGGTTCAATCACCCTCTTTTATGATATTTTTTTATCTTTCATTTTCTGGTTGAAGCGGCTTTTGTTGTTGTCGTTTTTTTTACGAGCGAAAGATACCATGGTGTGTTTGTTGGGGCGAGTTTGAATGTGTATGTGTATGATATTGGGTTTCTATGAGATAGCATGAATCGAATCAATGTGTAGTGGATTCGTAGAGTAAATGTACCTATGGGGGTTTCCATCCCCCCGCTGAATCGTATTCGATGGGTTTAAATTACAGAATTGATAGTGCCAGAATGCGCAGTGTCGATCAAAAAGACTTGAATAGGAATCATGCGGTACTTTTTTTTTCAAGTAACAAGAGGTTATCGGGTTTAGTTGCCTACTTATCATACAAGTACATGGACAAATCCTCAAAAGTAGATGCGTACCTGCATAAATACCACATTGTTAAACTCCTACACACCTCACCTTCCTCTATTGCCACTCTATCCAAAGTCTCCTTGCCAACAAGCCCCGACAACCAGATCATTGCATCCCGACGGCCCCCCCCCCATATCGCCGAAACACTCCGTTTGACGGAACAAACATCGCCACCGCATAATTGTCCAAAAGATTTTTTATACTTTACTCGCAACCAAACAACAAGGTTGTGTAAATCTCCGGAACCACCGATGTGCAAAAGACACATGGCTTGTGTGTGTTGCGTTATTCGCCTAATCAAGCAGAAACAGTCTCATGGGCATGAAGGAAAAAAAAAACAATGATTGTAACCTACTCCCCAAACCCCCCCACCCCACCACAAGTGAGTGTTTCTGGGGAGGGGCGTTTCAATGGGATAATAATAATGCGGCGGCAAGTCTGTTAATAGCCAGCGTTAGCTTGGCAGGTTTTGCAGTGTTAAACGGCAGTTTGGTTCGCACGTCGGTCCGACGGATGCGTTTAATAAGATTTGAGAGAATCTGAGCTGACTATCTATATGTGGGCCGGAGGATGAGGTCGAATATTGTTCGACGGCAGAGATACGGGTGTCAGCTTCACAGGACATTGTACCGATTGGTGTGGGTGCATTGCCGGTGCGGTTGTACACCGCGCCACGAGATGAGGCTACACGAGGATCATGACCGGAGAGCTGCGGATGTTCAAAAGTCGAGAGATGGAATAGGCTGTGCTTGAATGGGTTACATGTGCAAGCTGTTGAGCGGATCTCGATATCAACGAGTACAAAAAAGCAGTGGCTTGCTTGCTTCTGGTGTTGTGCATTTGCCACATGTACCGCTCCGAGATGCGATGATCCCCGCTTCCGCTAGCGTATCGGGTTGGGGAGAGCGTGTGGCGCTGGGCTGGACTGGGCACAAAGGCCACCCATTCGCCGTGGAACGTCCGAAAACAAGACGACGGCGTAGCAAAACTGCCCCACGTATAGCTCTTCAAGGCATGCAAATTGCGCAAAAGAGGCTATAGTAAGAGGTCCTGCTTTAAATATATTGGCATGTTCAGGCACATTGATAGGTGTTTCGCTGGCTGCTTCATCAGGTGTTTCACGAAGGGTGCGACACTCTGACAAGAGGTGGTCAGGGTCCATTGGTGTCGCACGTGACGATGACGCGGCGGATTGTCCTAAGGTTGCGCCATCTGAAGCACTGCCATCTTCTGACCCCGAACTCCTTATTACCTTCAATTCTGCACCATCTTTCACTCTCTTGTCATTTGAATCTTATCATCAATCAATCTTTACAATGTCTCCTAGCAAACTGGGCGTCTTTGCGAACTTGGCGCTGGCCGCCAGTGCCATCCTCATCCCGTCAACCATGGACTTGGACGAAGGCCACGCCTTGGAAGCGTTTGCAGTTAACCCCTTGCAGCGATCTGTTGCGCTTGAATGCCCGGGATGCGCTCTCGCAACCCTGGACGGTGATTCACTCAAGTGGAAGGAGGGCGCAGGCAACACATTCGTACGTTGTGCAACCTAGACGTCAAAACGTGGCATACTAACCTTTGACCAGCGCCTCGACTTTGACGTCGGACCCCAGGATGAGATTCTCAATCTTGACAGCGCACAAATCTTTCCTCCTTCGGTTGGCATGGCCTTTGCGACATATCATCTTACCCAAATGGACCCTTCTTCGGACGACGGCCTGCGTCTACGCATTACAGGCTTTGAGTTTGACTTCAACGGCGCCGAGACCATTTCGGAAGAGGGTACTGAGCTTCTTCCGATGACCCTTAAGATTACATCGGTTGAAGACATGCCTGTGGATCCTCCTGTGCTACAAATCAACATGCTGAAGAATGCCGAGGGCCGTCTTATGATTGCGTCGTTTAACAAGGCTGAGCCCAGCAGGGCTGGGCCTTCGGAGCAGGAATGCAACCAATGGCCTATGTACTGCAAGTGGAAGGGCATCATGGCCGACCGCCTTGAACAGCTTAAGCACATGGGCAAGCCCAAGCCTGGGTGCCACATGCGCATGCGCCCCCACAACCCCATGGAACATGAGACGATTGAGGGCAAGCCGCCACACCGCTTCCACCCCGGCAAGCCTCACGGTGAGGGCCAACACCACCACGCACACCACCACCGCATTGCCATGTTTGCTCGTCGTGCTTTCTTCACTATCTTTGTTCCTATTCTCATTGGCGTCTTCGCTGGTACCCTGACATACCTGGTTGGCATGGCGCTAGGATGTCTGATTGCCATGACGGTTGCCAAGTTCCGTGGCCAGAGGTACCAGGCTATTGCTCTGCGTGAGGAGGATATCGAGGACTTTGAAGATGGTGATGTGGAAGAGTGCCTGAAGAAGGAAGAGCAGGGCGAGAAGGAGGAGTTTGCTGAGCTTCCAGCATACGATGCCCCTCCTGTGTACGATGAAGCGGCTGCCGACAAGACTGGCGACGAGACAAAGTAAAATAGTCGAGGGGATGGACTGGTATCACAGAATGGACGTGACACGTTGATTTTGATGGACAGACTGTGACAGTGTTTTCGTTTGTTGATTTAGCAGACTGGTAGAATGGCTAGAATGTGAAATGAGTCCTTTTGTCTTGAATCAGTGTACTTTTGAACCACGTGAAGTTGAATTGAGTGATGTGATTTTCAAATGCACTGTTTCTTAATCGTCTCTCTCATTGGAACAGTGAAGAGTAGTTCGGTACAAAAGTCAGTCGAGCCATACTACTACGTCACACTGGCTGCGCGTAGTTGGGTTTGGGTGAAGGCGCAGATCCGAGAGAGGGCGTGTTGTGCAAGTCATCGTTTGCCATTTCTGGAGGCTGTAAGCGGTGCATAGAACCAAGATACAAGAGATATATCGTGTCCAGGAACGTCATGTATGATTTTCAGGCACTGCAGTAGTCTCTGGCGGGGCGCAGACGCGATGCAGCAGCGGGGTGTTGGAGGAGTAAGGTGGACGCGTTGAGAATGAAGTTGGCGCACGGACCCCGCGCCCCCAGCCAGCAGTCGCAACTAGGAGGCGGGCGCGCCTGCCAGGTCAGGGCGCAATTCGAAGTGCTGCTTTCCAGGTCTTTTGATTTTGGTCGCAAATTGTGAGGGCGGCAACTCAGTCGCTTTTTGCTTCCATGTCCCCTCCCAACCCGGTTTAGCGCGGCCGCCTTTTGCGTGTGTGATCTCGAGGCAGCCGCCGCGCCCGTCCCTCGTCTATATAACCAGCCCGCCCACGCTCGCTGCACTCCTCTTCTTCCTCCTTTTTCGCATCCCCCCCAGCTTTTCCCATCTCCATCCACCAACCCCGCCCCATCTGCGTCTACAACCACAACCCATCACCCTCTATCCAACCAAACCTCTATCAACATGACTGGACGTAAGTACACTGACACTTCCCTTGTCGTCGCTGCCCTCATCGCCTTTGGTGCGCGTTGCATCGTTGGTGTTGCATCGCTGCCTGCGTCTGGTTATGAGGCGCGCTTGGTGTTGAGGCTCAACGCGTCGCCCCACTATTGCGCCGCGCCTCTTACCCAACCCATCCGCGCCTATCACCACCTACACACACTCTCGATATACAGTATGCTAACATCTTTCCTCAGGCGGCAAAGGTGGCAAGGGCCTCGGCAAGGGCGGTGCCAAGCGTCACCGAAAGATTCTTCGTGACAACATCCAGGGTATCACCAAGCCCGCCATCCGTCGTCTCGCTCGTCGTGGTGGTGTCAAGCGTATTTCTGCTAGTAAGCATCCCCTGCATCACCCTCTCACCGACCTTTCTCTAACATACCCTTAGTGATCTACGAAGAGACCCGTGGTGTCCTCAAGACCTTCCTCGAGAGCGTCATTCGTGATGCCGTCACATACACTGAGCACGCCAAGCGCAAGACTGTCACCTCGCTCGACGTTGTCTACGCTCTCAAGCGCCAGGGCCGTACCCTCTACGGTTTCGGTGGTTAAATTTCTCGTCACACATTGTTTATGGATATGATCTGGTCACGGCTATTAGTCTCTACGGCGTTAAGTTCATGGGTGGTATGGGAATGATCAATATATGAAGCTTCCGTCTTCATCTTGGCTAGTCAAAGTCAATGCAAACAAGTTCAATGCACACCATATCGCGAGATGTGATGTTTCGTTTCGTCTTCATTCAGTTGCCGTGCTATCTTGCGTCGAGTTCCCCACCCAGCTTGCCACTGCTCCTTCAACGGCCTTGCATGTCCCCGTTACCCCAAACAGCCCACCCTCTACCCTGATACTCTCCAGACTCCACTTTTTCAGCTCGTCACTAACACTCTCGACCCCATCTTCGACGACCAAGACGTCATATCCCCTGTCGCTCGCCTCCCTCACTGTACTGCTTACACATGCATCTGCCGTGACGCCACAGACCACCAGGTTCTTCACGCCTTTTGCCCTAAGCGCAAGATCCAACTCGGTGTGCACAAAAGCACCACGACCAGGCTTGTCAATCACCAACTCCCCCTCTACCGGCTTCAACTCGGCTATAATATCATGCCCTTCCTCCCCTCTAACCAACAGTCGCCCTAGTGGCCCTCGACTGCCAATCTGCGCCCCATTGATCGCACTCCTATGCGCCTCTCTGCTGCTCACCGTCGCTAGATGACCTTCGTGTCCTTCGCGCGTATGCACCACATGGAAGCCCGCTTTCCGGAAGGTGGATAGGAGCGAGGCCAAGCGCGGGATTAAATCGCTGAAGCGCGTGATTGAGTAGCCGGAGGAGGCAAGGTAGCCACCTGGATGCAAAAAGTCACGTTGCATGTCTATGAGGACGAGCGCGGTGGTGCTGGGGTGGAGGGAGGGCGTGTGTGGGAAGGGGTAGGGAGTTGTGCTGAGGATTTGTGTGGTCATTGTTGGCGAGGTATCCTTGTGTTCCGCACTCTGCAGTCAGAAATTGTTATGTTGTCTTTTTGCACTTTTGGATGGTTCATTTGAAAAGAGGGGTTACGAGTACAGATTTGGATAGATCTGGATGTTGGAGATTGCGGAGTTTGCATGGAACTGCCTTATTCGAGGCGAACCAAACGCTTACCACGCATGTTTACCTAAACTGCAAGATCGAAGTACGGATAGTTCTTGCTGCGCGGTACTGTGGGTCTGATACTTCACCCACTATCGAGGATCCGCAAGAATGACAATGTAACGTTCCTTCCATCTTCCATCCCTAAACTTGATCAACATCATGCCCTCAACATACCCACATCGCTCCATCCCCAACACTTTCCCAAGTACGAACCTTAAACACAAATCTCGACATGTCTGAAGAATAAAGAAAAATATAACCGTAAAAACAAGCTCTCGACACATCTGCCCTATCTTGTCCAACCATGACCCCCGCCCCACCTTCTCTACACGAACCCCGGTTTGCTCCTTCCTTCCCTATCTCCGCCAATCGCCACACACCCAGCCGACTGCGCGATAAGCCCCGTTTACAAACAGCCGACTGACCAACCAACCCCAATCCACGGAAATCCTCCAATCTTTTCAATGGGGTCGAGAGAGAGTTTTTTTGTTATCGGAAGGGAAGGGGGAGGAAAGAGGGGAGCAGTCAATGACGCAGGGTCAGGGTAGTACCGTGTCCGCCCACCCCCCGTTCGTATTGTGGCTTATCGTGTGTTGCTCACGAGCTCCAATTGGGGGGGACTAAGGACCGCGAGATTTTTGTGGTTCGGGTCGGATATGCAGTGGGAAGTTTTAATAGATATATTCTGGGAGGGGGACCGCCCTTGAAATGGGGGTTTTCTTTTCTGGCTGGGTGAATCAGTTGCTTTCACACTTGTGATTTGATTTTACTTACTGCTTTTTTTCTCTTGGGTGAGGTAGTAAAGAGTCGATATGACGGATACGCTTGATGAGAAGAAGGTGCTGGATAGTACCGCTACCAGCGATGATGATGTGCTTGCGCAACTGGGGTATACCCAGGGTGAGTATGCTTCGGATGGCGGTCTTGAGTAGTATGCTAACGAGATGACAGAGTTGAAGCGCAGTTTTGGACTGCTGGGTATGATTGGCTTCTCATTTAGTATCGTCACATCATGGACTGCACTATCTGGCGTTCTTACTATCGGCGTGGAATCCGGAGGACCGCCAGTCATGATATGGGGCTGGTTGTGTGTTTGCTTGGTCACGCTCGCAGTGGCGTATTCCATGGCTGAGATGTGTAGCGCGTATGGAGTCCATGCACAATTTTGAGGGTTTTGCTGATTCTTTCTAGATACCCTGTTGCTGGTGGCCAGTACAGTTGGGTTGCCATACTCGCTCCTTCGCGCTGGGCTAAATCAATGAGCTATCTTTGTGGATGGCAAGTGCAAATAGAGACTCGGGTTTCTGGGTTTGACTAACCCTCCCAGGTTCATGTTAATCGGAATCATATGCATGGGTTCAGTTAATAACAATGTAGCTGCAAACTTCCTACTTGGGACCGCCCAACTAAACTACGGGTTCACCATTGAACGCTGGCATACCGTCCTAGTCACGTACCTGATTACATGGGTCGCAGCCACCTCAAACATCTACCTCCCACATATCCTCAACAAGCTCTCCAAGGCCATTTTCATCTGGAACCTGACCTCGTTTGCCGTATGCTTCATCACCATCCTGGCCACGAACGACAAGAAACAATCGGCGAGCTATGTATTCACCGACTTTCAAAACTTTACCGGATGGAATGTGCCATATGCCACATGTCTCGGCCTGCTGCAGTCGGCCTTTGGAATGTGCTGTTATGACGCACCATCACACATGACGGAAGAGCTCAAGGATGCGCGTAAGCAGGCGCCTCGCGCAATCGTCATGTCAGTGTACATCGGATTCTTTACCGGCTTCGCATGGCTTGTCGCGCTGTGTTTCTGCATTGGCGATCTTGAGGCAACGGCCAGTACACCAACTGGAGTGCCAGTCATTGAAATCATGTTTCACTCTACAAACAGCATCGCAGGAACATCTGCCATGGCCTCAATGTTAAGCGTAATCACCGTCGTATGTGCCAATTCGCTTATGGCAGAGGGATCGAGGGCTGTCTATGCGTTTGCACGTGACAACGGTCTACCGTTTTCCAACGTGCTCAGCACTGTATCCGAGCGATCGGTTCCCGTGTATGCAGTCTTGCTCACGACCGTTGTGCAAATGGCTTTCAACTCTATCTATTTTGGCACAACAACTGGTTTCAATACCATCATCGGCATTGCCACTCAAGGATTCTGTAAGTCAAATCCCCCTGTTTGCTCAACCCTTGGAAATGGACTTGACATGCTCATGCCGTTCCCAACAGATCTATCATACCTCATGCCTCTTCTCTCCCGCATCCTGGCACACTTTTCAGGCAAAAAGACACGTCTTGAAGGCTCATACTCGCTCGGAAGATGGGGCATTGTGCTCAACATCATCGGCTTCTTGTACCTCACCTTCGTATGCGTGGTTTCGAACTTGCCCACCGTTACGCCCGTGACGAGCGAGAATATGAATTACACGTCTGCTGCCACTGGCGCAGTGATGCTGCTTAGCCTTGTGTTTTGGATCATGACAGGCAGGAAGAAGTTTACAGGGCCAGCGTATGATGAGTTCGCGGATACGAGCAGGCTGGCTGCGTAGAGTATGCAGACAGTGTAAAGCTGGGATGCTGAGCGGGAGATGAGCGTTTAGTGCCATGCTTGACCTTGCTCGATGCAGGTACCATGCTTGAAAAGAAAGAATGATGCAGTAAGACGGTGAAGAAGAAAAAAAGAAAAAAAAGGAGGCTAGAAGCGTGGTAGGGCTGCAGAATTCTCCCTTTTAGCCAGTAGAAAAGTGTATTTCCCAACAAGTTCGCCTGCGGTGTGGGAAAATAGAGTGCAGTATACTAGCGGTGAAGGGCATGGTTGCGGAGCTGACAGGTGGGATAGCAGGTAGGTTCGCAGACTATTCCCTGCAGATCTGTCGCGTACCTGAGCCTCCTTTACTAGGGTGAAAGGCGATCTCTTCACCGCACCGCACCGGGGTTGGATTTTCCCGAATGCGACGGAAGACGGCTGATATTATGAATCAGCATTTGTGCCATATTATTCAGAAATATGCTGAAACAATGAAGCGGATGGTACGGCATCAGCTCACCAATTGTTCCTGATTTCCTCGCCTTGTTAGACTTGCCAGCACATTGAGCAGGGGAGTGTTCCCGCTAGTGTGGAGACTAGCGCCCGTGCTAGCTCCGGACCCGGTGCCTTGGCGCATGCGACAATGCCAACAAAGAAGCTAGCCACCGCATAAAGACTTCAACGGCCAGGTTGCGGTGAGTAACCCAACTTGCGCAATGAATGAGGAATCAGATTATGATCGTATAGTAGAGCTGACGGGGCAGAAGGAGGCTCTGGAGAGACATTATGCTGTGCTCAAGGATGAGTTGACAAAGGCAGAGAGCTCGCTGCGCGCTGCGAACGACGAGCTCAAGAGAAGTACAGATGCGTTGGACATTGAAAAGGACAAATCCAAGGGCCTCCATACGCTCATCAAGAAGCTCGAAAAGGACATTGATCACGAAAAAGCCGCCACCAAAGACGCTGAGGAACGCGTAGAAGAACTCTACACGGATCTCAACCAGTCGCGCTTTGCCCATCGCTCTGCCCTCATCGACCGCGATGAGGCGCTCGCCGACCACCGGGATTTGAAGCTCCAACTTGAGGATCTGAAGGAACAATGGCAAGAGTCGGAGGAGAGGATTGCGGCCCTGGAGGCTGAGCTGGAAGAGGCACAAAAGGCCGTCGACCATGCCCAAGACATAGAGCACGACATAAGCGCACTGCGCGAGCAGATTGGCGAGCAGGAGCGCACCATAATTGTCAAGGATGAGCGAATCAGCCACCTTGAAATGCAGGTGCAGAAGGAGAGACAGCGCACCTATCACGCTGCCGACGCGATTGCTCGAGAAAACGCTGCCTCTCCCGTCGACGAGGACCAGCACATTGGCGCTATTGGCGAGTCGCTGGCTTCTGAGCTTTCGGCCATCGACGACGCAGATTTTTACGAAATTGACTGGAACGACTACTCGCACATCCAAGAGACGCCTCTCACCTATGCGCCAATTGCGCCTGCTGTCCAGCCGCCTTCAGCCATTCATACCCAGGAGTCTGTTAGCATTTCACCGGTTGCTGCTCATGTACCCCGACTTACACTCGACGTGCGCGAAGCCGGTCGCCTGGAGCCTCGCGAACCCGCTCTGGATGCACCTCTTACTATCAGCGTTAACGAGGGTACTAGCACAGAGCCCGTTGCTACGGCAGTATCTAAACACACGTTGATTGTGCGTGAGACGGCAAGCACTGGGCCCATCGAGCCCGCTCGCGCCCCTCTGTCGAGCATGTACACGAGCGAAATTGCCAACGTTGCACCGCGAGGGCCTGCCCGGGTTGCGGCGAGCAGCTTGAACCAGCACGAAATTGTCAGTATTGCACCACAAGAACCTGGAGTCACGACATTAACGGTGAGTGTGAGGGAAGCTGGCAGCACGATCCCGACACTGCGCCACAACTCCACCTCGGACTGCTCGGCCCAGACCGACGCCGCCCGACTCACAACCGAGTTCGCTGGCTACGCGTCTGTTAGCACGACTCCAAGCACACCTGTCCGGGTCGGAACGGCTGAATCTCCTACTCAAACGGATTCGCCAGTGCTTCGCGACCAGCTCGTCGATTACGCGACTGTCAGCACAGTTCCGATTGCAGCCGTTGAAGCCGTCGCTGCAGAAGCCGTCGCATCGACGCTTTCTGGCCCTCATTCTGTTCTGGACATCGCTCCTGTTGCACCTACGGTGGTCGAGCGCAAATTCACCGCCTCCGTCACCAAAGGGACCCAAACCGTTCCCGAGAGCCCGACGGCAGGCTCGCCCAACGAGTTTGTCTCTGTCGTGACGACGCACGAGGTGCAGCCTGAAAACATTGTTGTGCGAGTCAAGCCTAAAGTTGTCATGCTCAGCATGGGGGTCCAGACGATTGCAGAGACACCTAGTGTTGTCGATGATAAAGAAGAAGTAGAGCCGCGTGCTCCACAACCCATTCCTGCAACGGTGCCCAAGACGGCATTCGAAGCCGTCATGGATTGGTTGCCCACCTTGCTCAACCTCGCCCTGGCAGTCTTCTGCCTCTACCTCTACATGCGACTCAACGCGTGGCAACGCGCCAATGGCGTGGGACTCGGCGGTGGGCGCGGCAACAGCGCTACCCGCAGCGGCGCATACGGCAATGGACGATACCTATTTGGCATTTTCCCCGTGGGCATGAACGAGGGCGAGTCGTGGTGGAGCGAGAAGATTGCGCGGCACACGTCGTCTGCTGTGTCGCGGCTCGAGGACTGGGCCGGATTCGCGAATGAACCGCTTTATTGAGCGGTTTTTTGTTCGTCGTTGACATGGTCTTTGTCAGTTCCAGCTCGCTTCGTTGTCCTCGTCCTTGTCCTCGTCCTCGTCCCCCCTTTTTTTCTCACAAGTTTTTTCTGTTTTTGTTTCCTTTTTTTTATGAGGGCGCAACGGGATACACCGATTTCACGAACGACGACACTTTTACGAAGCGACAATTTGCGAGGAGAGGGAGTTTTTTTTTGGTTCTTCTCCAAGCAGGACTGACCTTTTTCCAAGCCTTGATTTTTTTTCTTGTTTTTGTTTTCTTTTACACACACACACACAAATCATCATGCACCAAAGTCAAAAGATATACTCTCATCATCCACCCTCCCCCTCCCCCTTTGATACCCCCCTTTTTTAGTTTTTTTTCTGTTTTCACGATGAAATTGGCAAGATTACAAGATATACGCATATGCATGTGGATGGGGAGATGGTTAGTAATGAAGTAGCAGTTGTGGTAATATCGAGGGAGAAGAGAGAGAGAGAGAGAGAGAGACAAGATTGTATGAAGGAGGAATGAAATGGAAATGAGAATGAGAATGGCAACAAATGTATATACGAGTCATGGGAATTTTTGATTTTACGAGTTAATAGAGAGAGAGAGAGGAAATTGAGTTTTGGGGAGGCAAAAATTACGACAATTATTTTGAAAGGGGAAGAGAGAAGACTTTATAATTCTGACTTTTGAATGTTGACTCTATATCTCTTGGTCTAGCTTATCGTTTTGTTTTTTGCAATCAACCAAGTAAATGGAAAAGAGATGGGGAATCGTCGTCATCTCCCTTTTCCGCGATCTACTGAAGATGGTTCTGAACGAAAGGGAGAAAAAAAAGGGCGAGGATCAAGGGTGATTGATTGGCAGACAAAAAACAAAAAGGTCACGTTACGGGGGAAAAAATGATGATTTGTTCGGGCTGCAAGTGCCACTCGAGATCTAGACTTGGGCAACTTGCAGCCCTCATGTAACCTTATCTTGTGCTTTTTTTTCTCTTCATTTTTTGAGTTTTGAAAAGAAAGAAAAGGACACACACAGAGAGAGAGAGGTTATAGTTGGGTGGGGAGTTAGGTTTCCTCCCAAGACTTTGGGCGTCACCACATGGAATTGGACATGAGAATGGATCCAAAACACGTGTCTGCAGTAGTGAATCACGGGCAAGGCAAGTCCATGCAAAGGGAGAGTAGTATGGACATGGGGGGCCAGATTAAGTATGATGGCAAAGTCGCTCATTACCGGCAACAGACATGTTTGGGGGGCAATTGGTCAGCGGCAAAGAAGGAGTAGAGTACGTCAGCCGGTCAGCAGAAGAATGAAGATCCCGCTGGCAAACGTCACAGTACGGCTGGGGCGGGCGGGCCTTTGGACCATGGGAAAGAGGGCCAGGGCAGTCTGGGGCACGAGGGCGGATATGCGATCGGCCTTTTGGGCTCCAGTGTGGCAGGCTGCGGTAAGTAGATGCGAGTGTGTCCATGCTTGGGCTATGCTTTGTTTCCCATTGTGTCGGTAAAAGCATGGACATATGTAGCAAGTATGTGTGTATTGTGTGTGTGTGGCGCCGATTGGGAGAAGGTAGGGCGATGGATGGGCGATGGGCAGGTACTGGCCGAGTACGTCTACTTATCAACGTCGGGCGGTTGGACATGTGCAGCAGAGGCAGGCGCATGTTGGTTTGTGGGTTGGGCGTATGGCAGTTATCAAGCAATCTACGTGCAGACATTGAGCGTGGGACCCGACCCCGCATACGTGGGAAGCAAAAGGTCCGGGTGGATTCGGGCCGGGGGCGACAGGTTGATAACATCAGAGCCCAAGTGCGTGTCCAAGGTGAGTGCCGACATGGGAGCAGGAGGGTAGAGGTCCGGCCACGTGAGAGGCGGGTCGAGGGCGGTCGAGGTACAGGAACGGCGAGGGTTTATGGTTGCGGGAGTGGCTGGGGCAAGTGGCTGCCAAGGGCGCAATGTGCGGTGGTGCAGCCGTGGTGTGGTCTGGCCTGGCCGAGTGTGTACAAGAGGCGGCGAGCGAGGTGTACTCTAGTGGTAGTAGTACTGTGCCAGGTTGGTGATAGCGTGGTTGGGCAGGCGGGCGGGTCGATTCACAGGGTCGACGATTTGTTTGGGTCCTGTCTTTTTTGGAGCGAGGAACCACCAACAGTGCATATCCGGGAGCCTCCGCCGATGGAGTGGTGGGAACGTGTGTGTATGCAGATGCTAGAGAGGTACACGGTAAGTAGTGATGTATCTAAGTAGCGCGTGTGTGTGGTAGTGCGAGGAGTATGATGTACGAGGCAAGCAGGTAGGTAGATGGGATGCAGGACCAGCAGCGAAGAACCCTGGAGAGGTTCACGGGGGCGGAGAGTACGGGCTGACGGCGGGTTAGGGACGAGGGGGGTGACGTGGGTGGTTATGCGGTATGCGGGCTTGGGCAGCAGGGCAGCAGAGCAGCAGAGCAGCAGGGCAGCAGGGCAGTTGCGGTGACACACAAACACGTGCCCGCCAGGCCTGGCTGAGGCAGGGCAGACGGTACTGATGAGACCAAGTGCAAAGCGAGTGGGTGGGCGAGACTTGTCGACTAATAGCAAGCGGCCACGATGGAGGAGCGGAGGGAATGGGCCCAAGGCTCGCGGTACGGGGGAGGCGTTCCTACTGGGCGAGTGTGAGGGAGTGAGTGTGGGTGTGTGCCTTATGTCGGTGAGGCCACAGGCTGCGAGAGCATAGTTGGTAGTTGGAGCAGCACAGCAGCAGCAGCAGCAACAGCGGCATGCCAACGTCACCACCGGCCAACCCACACGCAGCGGCTGGCACCGGCCTGACACTCTGCACTGGCACAGGCACTGGCACACACGCAGCCAATGTCGATTGCATTTGCAAACCCACCGTAAAATCTGCCGCCGTCGGCTGTGCCCGAACCAAACCCCCCCCGTCCCCACGCTGCTGGAGCGGTCGAGTCGTGTGCGGTGTCGGCCAATGGTGGCGTAGGGCGAAGTGTCGAGGCGTCGCAGCCAGTGGTGCCGTGTGCCTGTGTGGTAATGTGCCCTTTTCTACTTTGGTAGTTGCTGTGTTCTACGCATATGTCGACATACGTCCGGCACCCAAAGGAGCCGTCTGAAGGCAAATAGTGTATTCTACAGAGACGGGCGACAGCGGGTCTGTGGTACATGTGCTCTGCTAGCTTGCTGACCGTCAGGCGCTGGCCCGTGGCAGTTGATGCCCAAGCGGCGCCATGGCAGGGCCTGTTGCCCGTCTCCACACCACTCGCTGCACCCTCGCCTTTCGCCCACTCCCACTCCACTCTGGCCCTTGCTACCCAAATCGCGCCAGACTCCCATGGCCGCCGTCTTTGGGCCCACGCGAATAATAACTTCGCCTGCCGTCGGTGCGCCCCTCTTCTTTTAGTCTTTTCCTTTTCTTTCTGCCTGCCTGCCCGCCCGCTTTGAGCTGCTGCTGCTGCTTGACTGTTTGTTGCTACTGCTGCTGTTGCAACTACCACTACTGCTGCACCAGTCTGCCCTCTTACCCCCCCTCTCTCTCCCACATCTACACCACACCACACCACCCCTCCCCTACCAAGAAATCCTTCCCTTCGCCTGCTTGCTGCCCGAAGAGCCTGCCCCCCCTCTTCCCAGCCGACTGACGTGCATATCTGCGCCAGCTCCCAGCTGAGCCCATTTACTTCGACCAATCACCCCGCACTCGCTGCGCCCAACCCTCACCTGCGGCTCTGCTCAAGCTCATCCTTCCTCGAGCCAACACGCTCTCTCCTTCCCTCTTTCCCCTCAACAAACGTAGCCTGCGAAAGTGCGCAATATCGCCTCTCGCATAGTCTCTAGTATCCCTCTAGGCACTCTCCTGTCGTGATCCTCCGACAGCAAAAACCTTACTCCTGCCCTCTCCTGGCCAGGAACCTGGATCCCATCACCTTCGGTATCCCAAAACGGTCCCCGGCAGCCACGCCGTCAAAAGGTCCACTCTGTCACAGGCTGCACGCCTCCCAGTGCCGGTATATTGGTCCAAACCCCCGCTCCTGCGTGCTGCATCTTCTTCCACCAACTCTTCTGGACATCCCTTGGTCTTGATAGCTCCCCTACCCCCGGACTCTCACACCAGCCTGCATCGTCATCCCGACGTGACTAGTCCTCTGTCCAACCACCCTTCTGGAGCTCCTTCTTGGTCCCCTAGAGAGAAACAAAGGTCCCTCCTGGTCTGTACTAGCTCCCTTAGCTTGGCCGCCCAACAGTTGGCATTGACAACAGCGTCATCTTTCTTTTCATCACCTCTCCACAGACACTCCTACACACACACATCTCGCTCTCAACCATGTCGCGCGCAAATCAGTGGTTTGTGCCTGGTGAAGGCATCGCGCGAGAAGTAATCACGGCCGACATCCAGCGCTACCTGGGCCCAGATGCGCTCGTCAGGCCTGGCACAGGCACCGGAGAATACCAGGTCCGCAACTTTTGCCATGATGTCCACACTACGGAGCACTACTGACAAACTACATAGGGCCAACCTGGCTACTGGATAACGGCCTATCGCACCCTCACATCGGTATGTCTGACTGACTGGCGCTCTTCTCACCCATCACCATTCTTTCCTCTCCCCCCCCCCCGAACACAACACTGACTTGGTTCGCTACAGCAAATGATACAAGACTTGAAGATGGATTCCCAACGCTGGCAGCAGGAAAGACAGCCTGGCGAGACGGGCCGCGGAGGTAGCCACAGTCCACAAGTGCGCACTACAAAGGTATCAGCCGGCCCTAACGCTTCATTAGTGGCTTATCAGGACTCTCGCACACATGCTGCTCGCCAGCATTGGGGTCCGACAAAACCTTACGAGCACGGCGCATCGCATGCC
>NW_006912403.1:5621-18333 GCF_000523435.1 Bipolaris zeicola 26-R-13 | reverse complement strand
ATAACTGTAAGCAGTTGAGAGTGTAGGAAGTATTGTGTATTGTGATGTGTATCATGATAGGAGCAAGTTTAAATACAGCATTATTAGTTAGTGAATAACCACGTGACTATATATGGTACTTCTGGGTTTACAAAACACGATCAAAAAATCATTTTTATCACACATATTTTATCACAGTTTTACACCCGTCTTTGAAAACCCATCACAATCTGACAGCTATCAACGTGAATCTTTCTCTTGTATGAAATCCCCGCCCAGACACCTCATATTACTTCATACGGAGGAGGTTTGTTATCTGGACCCAGAAACTCAATCTGCAAACTGGCTTCAAGCTTGCTTCCTGGCACACCTACAAGGAGTCGAAGGCTCTGTATTTTCAAGTTCTTGAGGGTGGAGATTCTCCGAAAAAGAATAGATAGTGGACGACGAGCTGTTTTCACTAGGCAGCTAAGGACTAATGCTCTATAATCATTGCTCTAAATCCTTCTTGATCAATCTCTTGATTCATTCTTTACCCTCCCTTCTTTCCACCCCCGCACCCCCCTCAAAATACCCTTCCCACCACAAACGCTTCGAAAGCACTATTTTCAAGCACGTCCTTGGCCACTACACCCCCAAACTTATAACAATTTACCGCCGCGACTAGCTTCTCCTTTAGCACCTCCCAACGGGCAAGATCCAACTCCCCAAACCCCTCATGCTTCCGCACAAACTCCCAAGCTTGGATTGGTGTCACTTCGTCGTCTGCTAGCGGGATCTGGGCAGACAGCTGGAGTAGTTGCGAGAGGCTTGCTCGGGGGACGCGCCAGGCGCTAGACGAGTAGAGGCGCTGGCCGGCGGGGGAAGGGTGTGTGTGGAGGAGGGTGGCAGAAAGGGTGAGGGCGTGACCGGTAGATGTTGTTAGGGCTGTAACTGGATCTTCAGAGTGCGAATGGGAGTGCTTTGGGGAGGAGGGTGGGCCAACGTCGATATGGGAGAGGCAAGGGGATTCGAGGGCTAAGACAAAGTCCATGCCTAAGGCTTCGGGGTCTAGCGTGCTGAGTTTGGCGGTTGATGTTGGAGTGGGATTGATGGGGGAGACGAGGTGCGATGGTAGAGAGCCAGAGGAGGGGGGTGAGATGGGTTGGGAGAAGTTGATGGCTGCAGAGGATGGGTTGAGTCTAGGTAAGGCTTGTGGCTGCTGGATGTAGATTTGTTTTCGACGGTTTTTTCGTTTGGCGCTGGGGTCTTCTTGCGCTATGGATAGTGTGAGGGTATCGTCGGTTGTTGCGTCCCAGAAGGAGGTTGAGTAATTGTCCGGGCTGGTGGAGGATGCATGGGCGATGTCATTGGGATGCCCTCGTGCCGTTTCCGCTGGCACTGGAATGCCTTGTTGTGTCAGGAGTCTTTTCAGCACATTGTTTTCGGCATACAGTGCTTTGGTTTCGAACTCCAAGCGCGCTTCATTGGCACGAAGGCGCACGACTTCGGTTTCTAGTGACGCGACGTATGCTTCCTTTCGTTCGCGGTGGGTTCTAAACGTTAGGTTAGGTTTGGAAGACAGGCAGAAAGAATACTATACTTGATGATATCACCAGCAGAAACATGTTCAGTGGGACATGGCAGAAACAAAAGTGAATAAACCTATGTGACATACTTTTGTGCTTTACGAACCTGCTCTCTTCGTCTCTGTGTTTGGTTTCGAGGTTCTGCCGAATCTGCCACACGTGTGAGACCACTAAGCCTTGTAGCATCTATCATTGTTCTTTACGACAGATGTGAAAAGGGACCCATGCCACATACCATCTGCAGAAGACGTCTTATCGCCTTTGAAAGGCTTGAATGTGAATTTCCTCATCTGTCACTGTCTGTGCGGCCGACAACCTGACAAGAAAAAGAGAGCGAGACAAAGACGGGAAAGCGCGTAAGGAGCCTGTCAGCCACGTGTCGTTGCGACTAATGCGCCAGTTTCTCGATATAGACGTGGTTGGGTGTATATGTAGCTCAGCTCACACGGGCAAACGATGTTCTGACACGGGCTGAGCGACGTGGTACGTAGGCATCACCTCAGTACTAGTAATAAGTAGTACTACCGCATCCCCACAGTCATCAACACAATGCGCAGCACAAATCTCCTCCTGCGATGGATCTGCAAACCTTAAGCGCCTTGCTCCGAATCGCCATTGGCTGGCAGACCGCCCAGAGGCTGTAAATGCGAGCGTCAAATTGGGGGTCGGTTCACACATGCGCGCGCGGGCACGCCCCCCCGAAAACCCCCCGCTCGCCACCGGCCCCCCCATGGTTCCTGCCCAAGGCACTCGCTATATCGAAAGCTCCAATTTTGCACCCAGTACATACGATCATAGGAAACTGAGAGCAGAATTCTCCGTTCGATCAACTGTACTTGAGCAGTTTACCGGCGAATTAGCAGTCAGGCGGGTGACCACTGGCAAATCCCCGCTGTCGTATGTTTTTTTGTGTTTTTGCTTGCTCTAGTCGAGGGATGCGCAAAGAGGGGAATCATGGGGGCAGGGTGACAGGGCGCAGGGAGAGACCGAGCGCAAAGGGCTTGTTCCACGCCTAACCGTAACAGGTAATTTTGCTTCGAGAATCAAATTGCCTTTTCAAGTAAAGATCGATGCAACATGTCTTTGCTTCGTGCCCTGATACATGTAATCTGTTTCGCACTTAGCCGTGTACCCGATTGCCGCTCGCGTGAAGCTCCCAGCACTTCTGACACACAGCCAAAGCCTCAGGATAGGCTGGCGGTCTTATTATGACGCCCGCAATGTATGCAGTTTGTGGTAAGCACGACCCTCTTTTACTTGCGAGGCGGGCGCTATGCCAGGTTAGGAAATCTTGATAGAGTCATCTGAGAGAGAACTGGTGGGTAATACTAAGTAGATCGGATGTGCAGTGACTTGTAGAGGGAGAAGGTAGCTGTGTATAAAGAGGGGTGGAAAGCTGAGATTTGTTCAACACTTACAACGTTGCGTCTCAACATCAACTACCCCGTCTTCTTCCTTAATACTCTAGTACTTTTTTCCTTCATTACATAAAACTCCTCAAAAGTGGACATGATGTATACTGCCGCTCTTTTCTCTTTGCTCCCCCTGCTGGCAGTGGCGGCTCCGCATCAACAATATGGTCCTGGTATGAAGCAGGGAAAGCAGCAGGATGGAATGAGCTGCACACCTCAAGGATCCAACAAGGCCGTAAAGGTCGGAAAGGCAGTCTACCTCATCACCAACGAGGCTGAAAACGCCGTCATTGCACTACCCATTGGAGCCGACGGCAAGCTATCTGCGGGGAAAATGGCAAAGACAGGCGGCACGGGATCAGCCGCTGTCAACGCAGAGGGGAAACCGGAGGGGCCCGACGCACTAGCATCGCAGTCTTCATTGACAGTGGCTGGCAATGTAAGTTTACTACCATATCTTAGAATGTTGCCTATTGGAAAAGAACACGAGAAGCTAACACGTTTCTTAGAACCTCTTCGCCGTCAATGCAGGCTCCAACACACTTACCATGATGGCCATCTCGAACCAAGACCCCACAGTGTTGACTTGTGTGGGCAAGCCGGTCAAGGTCCCAGGCGAGTTCCCTAACACTGTCGCTGCATCAAAAAAGAACAAAATCGCATGTGTTGGAACTTCGGGCGCAGTAGCTGGTATCTCTTGTGCGAGCTTCTCTAGCAAAGGCATGGGCCGAATGGACGGTCTACGGCCATTTGACCTTGGGCAAACGACCCCGCCTGTAGGACCGCTAAACACTGTATCACAGACCTTCTTCTCGGCAGATGAGAAAACGTTGTTCACCACTGTCAAAGGCGATCCAACAGTGAACAATACTGGGTTTCTTTCAACATTTCCCATCGAGGCTGGTCAAGGTGGCGCAAACAAAGTTTCAACAAAGGGTATGCAGAGCTCGCCCAATGGTACGGCTGTGTTATTCGGCTCTGCGATTATGGCCAAAGACCCTTCGTCACTTTTTGTCACTGATGCGTCATTCGGTGCGGCCGTCTTGAAGGTGGACTCGGCGGGTCAGGCAACTGTCCAGGGCGCAGGTACAATTGAAGGCCAGAAAGCAACCTGCTGGGCTACCATCTCCGACTCGACAAACAGCGCATTTGTGACTGATGTTGGTGTGAATCGGGTTGTAGAGATGAGCCTGGACGATGCGAGTATCATTAAGGGGCTCGATCTTTCCGCAAACGGCGATCCAGGTCTTGTCGATCTCCGCGCTGCAGGTGATTTTGTTTACGCACTCAGTCCGGGTAATGGAACAACGAATGCAGCAATCACAGTATTGGATGTGTCGGGAGGAAAGGGTTCAATGAAGCAGATACAGCATTTCGATTTGGGAAGAATGGGTGCAGGAAAGAGCGCTCAGGGCATGGCTGTCATGCTGTAAGAGATGTCGAAGGCTTGAAGAGAGGTGATGTTAGTATCGGTTATTTTCATTCCCTTGTTTTATGTAAATTCAACACCAGGCTGGGCCTCTAATTCAAAATACTTTTCTCAAGATTCTAAACACGAAATAACAACCTGCTGTCTTACACTAACCCAAACCCTGCCGGCCCCACGCATCATCTAATATACCGCATCTAGAACTGCTTTGGAGAGCTCCAGTAGCTAAGACGTATTAAAACAGGATTGAATCTTAAGAATCCAAGGGTGAAGTAGTAAACCTACGCCCATCTTCTGAATGTATCAAAGAATTGCCGCCTTGGGAGGCCGAAAATGTTCCTGAGTAAAAACGCACTCATTCAGCTTCAGTTAATCAAGCATGAAAAGACAATTTTCTTCGTCTATAGGTATCCCGTGCCATATCGCGTTTTCGTTTTTCCTGAGACTATGTTGCCGTCAAACGCATGTTCAGGTCCGGTGTGCTACGCTCCCCCGCTACATCTTAAGGACTTTTTTGCTTTTCTGGCCCCGTATAGTTTTGCAACTTACTGTACTATGTACTACCGGAGTATAATAGGTAGATAGAACAGTATAGATAGGATTGCAAGGCATGTGATTTAACGCTATATAACTATTGTAATAAGAGTCCGAAGGTCGGATTGAGGTAAAGTCTCGTTACACTATATATCTCGTTACGCAGTGCGGCACGTTGAGTTGATCCTTCGACCTAGAGGAGCGTTCCCATTCAATGCATCCAAGCCTGAATTATCCATGGATTATAGCTGCATGAACCTCTCACACTTAATCAGCTTCGATATTAACTGGATCCAACTCTGCCTTGGTCAATACTGTCCGGGTTCGCCTGGCCTGTTACAAATAACAGCAGGAAGGATCCTCTCCCTGGGTATGACAACGAATGGTTGGGAGACCACTACGGATTCCAAAGGACAGGATGATCATCGTGGGGCTCGGAGTCACGTAATATACTATCCTGCTTAGACTAGCTATCTGGGATAGCAGTGCTATCCCGACCATCCTGCCAAGATAGCATAGAAGAGATTATAGGACTAGAAACAATAAGCATATAATAATAGATAGATTTTATTACTATCTTAAAAAATAAGATGGCGAATTGGCTACCGTTTCCAGAAGACAATGGAGCGGTATTTAGATGCTGACTTGCCACAAAACCTCTCTATTTTACTTGGTGGCTGAGCGTCGCATGCACTTGTCCGGATTACCGAATGAAGATTGATGCGACAATTAGTGGATTCGTAGGAATATAACCTTGTCTTTAGCTGCTAACCGTAAGCTGACCATGTCGTTCCCACTTGTGTACATGCAAGGATAATCCCAGTAGTAATATAATTAGCTTATTCAGGCGCGTCACGGTCTTTTGTATATGTGCATCAAGTCGATTGTGTACTTAAACCCGGGTTGTTGCACGCGGCTCTAGCAGAAACCCACGTAGAAATTGTTTGCCCATCCACTTTTTCATTACTAAATTAACATCATTTTTTTATTGACCACTGCCTTTGAATTCTGAAGGACGTGGTAGTGAATAGCAGCTATGGATTGCAATCGCACGAGTTCCGTATCGATACCTTCCTCCTTGTCACACAAGCACCTCGAATACAACACTGGAAACGACTCAAAATCACAAATGGATGTTCTTAGCGACAATGAAATGTCTGAAAATGGATCTAGCTATCCGTCAGGGTATTATGCAGAAACCACGGAGCGCCAGATCAAGCGTATCGAAGAGCAATGGGTAGAGTAAGTCTTTCATCACCATTTCTCCCCTTCATCTCCACTTATTACCCTCCATTTTCGAAAGCTGAACACTATGAAGATATTGCAAAACGAAAGAACATGACCCAAAGACGAAGATGCGGTCTATCTCAGGGAAGGCATTTTCAAGCTATCTCAAGTGGAGGCTGCAGCAAACTAAAGGAGCAGAAGGAAGGAAGCTTTCCGGAATGAAATCAGCCAGTTCACTCTCCACGCACAGGAAGATGTTCCTCACATTGTATAGAAAGTTGACAGGGGAGACAATGAGCAAAAAACTCGAAAGAGAAACTCTAAAGGTTAGTTGTACTAGTTTTGCTTAACCGGTCGCACCCCATAAGAAGCGCTAACATATCTACAAGGAAGCAACAGCATTGGCTAAAGAGCTCAAGTTGAATTATGAACCCAGGAAAAAGTCTTCCCTAGACGTAGAAGACGTGAAAAGAATCGTCGAAACAACTCTCTTGACCCACAGTATGAGTTTTCAGATGGGAAGATACCGTATCCAGGCATGCCTTTTCATGCTAACGGCTTTTATCACTGCGAATCGTCCTGGAGCACTCCTTGGATTGCGCTATAGAGATATCAAAGTCGTCATAATGCGAAATCCAAACGGTGGCGCACATAAACTAGTGATAGAATTGACATACAGAGTAACTAAGCAGTACCTAGGATCCAAACCATCGTACGTATACAGACATCCGAACAGCTTCTGCGACCATGCGGAATCCGCTAATGTACTAGGAACACTTTTATAATCCCTGAAATTGAGTACGACAAATTTCGTCACATGAGCCCTCACGTCTACCTGCTGGGCCTCATGTTTGCTGACAAAGTCTTTTCGATTGATAGTCTGACTCCTGAGCGTTTGTACAAGCTAGAGATTCGATCTGGCTGCAACGAACTCGTTGTGCCCATCAAAGACGAAGCAGCTGATCTCTGGGTTTTCCGTCGATACGAACAGACAGCAACAGAACGTAAGATGAGTAACGACCAGTTACCATATGCTACTATTAAAACGCATTTAAAAGACATTGGCCATATTGCTGGATTTCAAGAAGTGGTGAAACCGTACAGTTTCCGATACGGGACAGGCAACGCCTTTGATAGGAGCCGTGAGTGATAAGCAAAAATTGAAGATGGTAGAAAAGAAAAGGAAAGCTAACTTGACTGGGACCATAGTGGATGTTAGCAACAACATGCGAAATGGGATCATGAATCACTCCAATGATAAGGTTTTCAAAGATCATTACTTCTCGAGAACCATCAGCTTAGATGCACAAGCGGTTGTACGAAGTACGCAACCTCAGAAAGATCTCATTCAGGCGGCATGCAGGATGAGCCGATCGATCGATCCAAATCGACCTCGAGCCCTCACTAGCGAGCAGAAACAGTCTATCGCAAAAGACCCGGAAATCCAAAGGATGGAGAAAAAGCTGAAACAAAAGAACATGGATACAAAAGAGTTCGAAAAGTGTAAACGGGATATCCGTAATAAAAAGCAGAGAATGCGCTATGAAATGTTACAGCAGTCTAGGAAAGACTACGAAAAAACGCAACCAGAGAAGGATATACAGCAACAACTTTTGGGCAAAGCATTTGAGGAAAAGACGGAAACTGTCCAAAGAACACAAGCGCACGAAAGGTTGATTCTGGCCGCCACGTCGCCGCCTGAATCGTCTGTTGAAGCAGAGATAACACGAAAAGTTGAAGCCATCAATGCAGTTAAAGACTACTGCATTTTTGAAGAAGGAGAGATGCCAAGAAGGCGCGCAGAAGACCCCTGCACCAACTACAAGCCTCAAGAGACTGATGATACGCGGAAGAAGGCTATCGAAGAGGCGAAAGATGTTTTTGTCAAGGAAAAAAGACCAACAATATGCTTCATATGTCTGGGAAACGAAGGTCTAGTCTTGGAAAAACGATTATACTGCTTTGCATCACCGGGTGACCTCAGCAAACACTTCAAACGTCATCTAACGCAGTTCAACGAGAGCAAAGGTGAGAAATGCAGACTATGCAAGGTACACTTTAGTAATTCGCTGCACATGCGTCGTCATGCTTTTGAGCAGCATGGCACTGTTTCGAATAACTTCAGCTAGAGCAGGGTGGCCTCTATTGAGCCAACCCCATCCCCCAAGCATCTCAATAATACTTTCAAGGCCTTTTTCGTGCCATATGTGCCAAAAAAGGATATTGTCCAAGTACAGGAACCCATTGATTCTGAATAAGAAACAATTAAATATCTTAGAGGAAGTATTTTGTGTGTTACACGCTCAACGAAGCTGCACGACTGCATTGCGAACAGAGTATAAAGCATTCTCTTGTCTTGTGTGTCATATTCTCTAGTTATCTTAAGGCAAGGTAGAGTTTGAAGTAAAAAAAGCCTCAGAAAGGTCATTCACATCTTAATTGCTATGTGTAGAGAAAGAGGTGAGTAACATATCTTGGCGCGGAGAACCCAGCAAGCAGAAAACCCCCACCGAAGTCGCCATTCGCAATGAAACATGCAAGAAAGGTTTATGGTTCAGGCAACAGGCTTGTTATCTGCGGCTCCTGCAACAGAGTGTATTGGTGAACTTCTGCATGAAGTCCTCTACCTCAGGGACTGACTGTTGTTGTAATGGCTGTGCATTTGAACAATTCGAGTGTATTGCGTGGTATTGACTCTGGATCAGGTTCGATTCACTGTATAGAAACTGAGCTTGGTCCCAGTTCGGGAGGGACTCCATCCAGCGGTGGTACTCCGATGGCAGACGTGCCGTGTTACGTTGGTCATGAATAACAGCGGCGGTAGGGAAGCTCTGGCGAACGCTGAAGGGGTGCATCTGTGGAACCACGGAGTTTGTTTTCATGGCTTTCCAGCCTGTATGGCCGTTAGGTTTCATCCAGTCATACTCACCGTCCTCAAAGTCACCAGTGCTTTCAAGCGCTTGAGTAAGCAGTCTGTGTAGGTAGTCGTAGTCAGGTGTATCTTCGAAACCCAGATCACGGACGTAGATGAGGTACCTATTGAACTCTCCTGCTATTCTTAGCCATGCTTATCAGGACAAAAGACTGGTAGACAAACTAGGAAAGCCTTTGCAAATCTCTTCAACGGGAATTGTTTGCTTCATCCTGCCAATCTTGTTGTATTTCTGTGCGTTAGTAGTAGCCTTGAGACCTTGCCATGGAAGAGCACCTCGGAGAAAGTACATCATGACGTAACACAGAGCTTCTAGGTCATCCCTGCGAGACTGCTCCCGTCTAAGATGAGTGTTGACGCTCATGTAACGTGCTGTGCCAGTAAGGGACTTGCGTTCCCTGTATGGAATGTGTTGCTTCGTCTTCGGGTCACGGTACTGTTTAGCCATGCCAAAATCCACAACATGGATTGTGTTGGCGCTCATAGAGCCCAGCCTACCAATGAGAAAATTGTCAGGCTTAATGTCGCGGTGGATGAGATTCTGTTCGTGGACAGTCTGGATTCTTGACAACTACACATAGTTTAGACTTGGAAGATGAAAAGAGTACTCGATGAACACACCATCTGCTTAGCGACCATGACTACGGTTTTAACTGTGAATTTCCTGTTGCATTGCTCGAACAAGTCTTCCAGACTGGGACCGAGTAAATCGATGACTAGCATGTTGTGGAGGCCCTCACGGCCAAAATAATAGACATTTGGAATTCCAGCTGTGTCATATTAGTTGAGTTCCTGAAGCATGTAGAGTCCAGGTAGTGCTAAGAAACCGACGGAACATTCAATCCATCCTATAAAGACCATGTAGGCCTATTCAAGGGAAGCACCTTACAGGCAAAAGGTGTACTCTATCAATGATGTAGACGACGTGAGGGTAGAGAATATGTAACGCCAGAAAACTTACGGCGACCGCAGAGAACTTTATAGGTGCGATATTCATTAAACAATTGAGGAGCTGTACTCTTGTAAGGCTCGAACTTGATAGCGACCCGCTGGTTATCGAGCATATTAGTGCCCTCAAAAACAGTGCCAAAAGAGCCCTCTCCAATCTGCTTGCCGATACCGTAGCGAACGCCGACGATGTTGAGAAACATGGTATCATTCGTCATAGTGGTTCGCTAATATGTATTCGAAAGGTTCTGTGGAGGCTGGATAGGACCGCCAAAGCAAGCAAGTTTTCCACTGGGTGGGCTTGGGGGCGTCTATAGAACCGAGTAGCGGGTTATGAATTGCTTTGGTAAGTAGCTTAGGAATCATGTAAAGGACTGCTGCATTATACAGATGGCAGGCAACGGTGAGTATTTGAGAGTGAACAGCTTATGTGAATAAGATTGGTGATATAGCGTAAGCAAGTAAAGGGAATTAATGATTAATCATGTCAAGCGAAAAAGGGGCTGTGTCGCTTACACTTTGCGCCAGACTGTATTGCATCGTGATAAATATAGTCTATATGATACGCGCAGAGTTACTAGTTAGTGACCTAATTTAGCTTTTGAATGCAAATCTCAGCATCCTCCTTTGTATCTGATAAGACAGCCTGTCATGAGTTTTATAACTTTGCTGGTCCTATCACGCCCTATAGTTAGGCTCGTTGATCTCGCAAAACCCTCCGAAAATAGATCCCGATCGTCACCAGATCTAGACGAATCTTCGGGAAAGGTTGAGATGCACTTTGTTAGATACACCGGTATCAGTAGCTTACATCAGAAGTGGGGCCCTTGTCAGTGATACGCTTGCACGGGTAGAACTGGAACAGAAGATATGTTCACTATTTACTCGGCCAGGATGGTCCTTCAAATATAGGCGAAGACGCATACTACCCGTGACAATGTCAGATGAAAACCGACGAAATCACTTCTAGTGGAGACTACTCTGTTGTCGAGAAAAACGACTTCGATATGCAACTATCGTTTTTGGAAGGTTCGGTTTCTACAGGAAGAGCGACTCCGGCGCATAGCGCTACGCAGATGACTTGGTAGGATTCAGATTGCTGACACTCTGGCAAGCCACTTGGGATAAGCGAGCCGGTTGGCTGGAGTATGTTTGTGCGTATTGAAGAGACCATCCGAGATGGACAAAAGCCTTTAGGATCGAATGCCCTGTACGACTGAATGGTTTCATACCGCCTAATAGCTAAAGTTATGTACATATTAGGTGATATCTCTGTTCTTGTTATCGTTGAGTGCAGGATGGCGATGCAAGTGCAAGACCGCCATGCAAGCGGTGGCCTAAAATGAGCTATCCCCAGGTCTGTGGCTACTACATCCTTGTGTCAGATGAGTGACAGAATCCGGGTGCGATCGAGCACCCGGATTCTGTGGTCCTGGCCAATCAGAGCTAAGCGCCAAGGCCCACCATAGGCGAGGCTGATACTCAGCCGTCTACCTGATAGAAAAAGCAATGGAGACAGCGCGTATAATAAGGCGGCGCGCCTACGCGCTGCCAGAACAGAGAGAACTCAGAATACAATCCCAATCTTCACTTCCAATTATCATAGCCAGTTATCACAGTGATCTATCCACAAGTCCTTGATCAGAAAACCCCTCACAGTCTGACACCTTGCTTTGGCCGTTTAATGACCAGAATGCCAGATGATCGATATAGAGATCGGCAAATACCTTGTATCAAAGCAGGCCGTTCGGTCGTCCACAGCGAACCAAATGCTGTGGCTACGTGCATTGGTAGTACGCAGATAGTAGTTACCTCTTGTGTTGAGATTCTAGCTTTGCCAGTCATTGGGCTGACGTGTGCGAAGGACGGCTTGACGCCATGCGCTAGCGTGGCGTTGCACTTCCACGTTGCTTTTACTCCTGCACCGCGGTCCTATCCTGTGATGCGATGGTGGCGAAGAAGAGTATATGCAAGAACGAGGCCAAACTTCTGGCCAGTAGCTAGCTGGCAGGCGCCTAGGCTCGCCGTTTTAGATCGATCGTCGTGTATGTGCATCATTTAGTTTTGTGTTACAAGCAACAAGGAGAAGGATCTTCTACCTGGACGCTGATTACGAGTGGTTGGGAAAACCACTTGGGATGACAAGGATCGCCGCGGGGTGATGATCACGTGATTTTCATCCCGCCAAAACGACCATCACGCGCTAGTATGTGAAGACGGTCACAACACGTGACGGATGTCCTCAGTGGCCTCAGAAGATACAGGGTTTATTGAGTGAGGACAGTGAGGACAGGACTGGAGACAATGGGTATAAGAATGTGTTGGATTTCATTATTACACTCGTTGTGGTCAACTCAAATTGTACTTTCTTACTAGTTACTTTACTTAACAAGATTGTTACCTGTTAGTCTATCGAATAGATTAGTAGTTGTCGAACCTTTTGTTACTTTCTATACAAGTATACCACTCCACTGTATCACCATGTTACAAGCAACAACCAGAAGGATCCTCTTCCTGGGTATGACGATGAATGGTTGGGAAACCACTGGGGATCCTAACAGGTATGACCATCGCGGGGCTCGAGGTCACGTGATGTGCCATCCCGCCAAGGCTGGCCATCCGGGATGGCAGTACATGAAGGGATGGCAATGCCATCACAACCATCCCGCCAAGATGGGATGGA
>NW_006912403.1:0-5607 GCF_000523435.1 Bipolaris zeicola 26-R-13 | reverse complement strand
CCATCCGGGATGGCAGTGCATGATGGGATGGCAGCGCCATCACAACCATCCCGCCAAGATGGGATGGAAGGGATGGCAAGACCGGAAGCAATGAGGATAAAAGGATGGATGGATTTCATTATTACTCTCGTTGTGGTCAACTCAAATTGTACTTTCTTACTAGTTGCTTTACTTAACAAGATTGTTACTCGTTAGTCTATTCGATATAGATTAGTAGTTGTCATACCTTTGTTACCTTCTATTCAAGCATACCACTCCACTGCATCGCCAGACAAACTCTCACGGCGCTCTTCACACCATCTCACTCGCCCTAACCCGGACCGAGCTTAGAGAAGTATCAGCACCCAACCCCGTGTAACACTTTGACCACCCACGGATTCAGTGGACTTAGGAAGATCAACAATAGGACGCCCGATTAAGATTCAAAGATGTCTCACAACCCGGCTCAGTCACAGGCAGGTGCCGATGGACCAGTTCAGAGTCCCGGACCAGTGCCCAACCCAGCAGTCGACGATGAGATGCTGACCCCAAGTGACGACGAGGTGGACGACGACGCACACAACTTACGAGAGCTGCGGAATCTTAGGCACCAGGCCACGATCCATGCACAGCAGATGGCTGAGATACAAGCGATGATCAATCAGCTCACGAGTCAGCTGATGGCCACACCGAACGAAAAGCCTATCAAGAAACCCAAGATGGCAACCCCAGACAAATATGACGGAAACCGCGATGGGTTACGGACGTTCCTCACCAACATCGAGTTGTACTGTGGTTACAACGATGTGCCAAACGACGAAGAAAAGATACTCATGGCCTACACTCACATGAAGGGGAAAGCGGCAAGCTGGATGCAACCTTATGTGGAGGACTTTCTAGTGGACATCGACAACAAAGGAACCAAGGACGATACGCGTACCTTGTTCAGCAGTTGGGCCAACTTCAAGGAAGAATTAGGACGCATCTTCGGGGAGGTAGACGCGGAAAGCCAGGCAAAGAAAGCGATATCTCGCCTGAAGCAGACCAAAGCAGTATCAGCATATACTACTGAGTTCCGGCAACTCCAACAAAGGATCAGTAGCTGGGGCGAGGGAGCGTTTATGGACGCATACGAAAGGGGCCTGAAAGAGATCATTAAGGATAATATGATCCATTGGCATCAGCCAAAGACCATGCAGGAGCTCGTAGAGCTCGCCACGCGCATCGACAACAGGCTCTGGAACGGCGCCCAGCAGAAAACACGACTCCAACCAACTACGGCCAACATGAAGAAACACCGGAATCGCACTAACAAAGACGGCGATACTTATATGACGGACAAAGTTCAGAACAAGGTCAAGAACAAGAAATCCCAAGGAACGAACCAAGACAATATTTCCAAGAAAGAGCGACAGAAACGCTACGATAACAAAGCATGCCTCCGATGCGGAGAAATGGGACACTTCCGCAGAGGCTGCCCAAAGAACGAAGTTAGGCAGACAGTCGTCATGGCCGATATGAAAATTTTTCGAACATCTGAGCTGGAACCCATAGCAAACACCAAGGACGAGGTCAGCGACATTGCCGTGTACGACGAAACCCGTCTACCAGGACGGGAACCTTACGTAAAGCTCCCACAGCCGATTCAGATGGAGGAGATCGGAAGCTGGGATGACCCACAAGACGTCGAAGGGGTACTATATGAGGTCGGGGCACTGCAACAGTTAGCCCAAATGCAGTGTTGGGTATGCGGAGATACCAAACACCTAGCCAACGACTGCACACGCCTGGGAAGGATAGGAACCACAGGCTACAACACACAAAACGCGATTTACCAGGCCCCTAACCAACAACGGTATCTTGAGGAAGAGTTACCTGAGGCCTTTGACCAAGGACTTCCTCAAAAGAGCACTTGCACCCGGCACAAACACCTACACTGGGTCGACTGTAAACAGAGAAAGTATAGCCCGACTCCATGTACCAATATGACCAAGCAGTTCAGTCTTAACGATCATTACGATGGAAATGAGTATTCCTGATACAAGTCGCACGAAAAAAAAGCCTTAAAAACCCTCTTCAAAGATGGTAATTACAAACGATGGTCAGTGCAGGGGATATACCATGCTGCAGAACAGGCGCTTCCGTTGCTTAGCAAGAGAGACCTCAGCAATGTCATTGACCTCCTCCAAAAGTCCATAATGTCGCGCAAAAAGGTCTCTTTGCGCTTCCGCTCTGCTCCAAAGAGGAGTCAGATGGGACATGCCTACTGGGCTGACATGATGCAACGCATCTGCAAGCTTGCGTAGCTAAGAATCGCCATTGCTGATCGCCGCAAGTGATCCAATGACATGCGATAAAAATAAAATAAAATAATTAATGCTATATAGCATAGATCTAGATTGTGGCATTGTAGAAAGCTCAACTGTGTATGGCATGCAGGCGCCAACAACGTTTCAACTTTTGTTTCTTGAATTACAAAATGACCATTGAGACTAAGCAACTACCAATGAAAGACATCACGCATGGTTGGGAGACTGCAATCGTTTGGTCTCAAAGTACCTCACGTCTGTTTCGCGACAGGGTGCCTCCTGTGACGCAAGGATGGACGTTGGTTAATTAGTTGGTTGCTTTATCTTGCAAGTTGTGTATTAACGATAGCACGTTGTTTTTTCTTTTCTATCTAAACACAATACCACAAAAGTGACGGAAAACAGCCCCTCTAAGCAGCTCTCGAAATTGCAATGCGCTCAGCAGGCCAGCCTTGCTAGGCCACCTTCCTGTGTTCGTTTGTGTTCAGCTTGTCCAGCAGGTAGTTGTACACAACTCGTCACACAAGGCAAATGTCTTTGGCGCACTCTTTCGATGTTTCACTCTAGAGTTAGACACAGTATGTGTAGTGGCTTCTAGAAATCGATGCGAGCACTGATACTGTCATCACGATAGGGTGGCGAAGCAGATGGCCGCACCCAACCATACTCTCAAAAAAAGTTGGTGCGACTGCTGCAGAGCCACGGCAAGTACAAGAGGCGGAAAAAATATTGCCGAAACCAAACGATCCATTCAAACTGGCGATAATAAGCGAGTAAGCAGGGATCCTGACCAGCACACGCTGGAAAGTGGGAACATCTTGGTTTTGATACTGAAAAGCTGTGGTAAGCACGATAAGGCGCAGACAGGAACATCTGGATACGTTGGCGGACCTAATACTATGAGGGCATTGTGTAGAAGTGTCTTTACGAGTTCAATAGCGTGCATGTAACCTAAGATAGAATGCAACAGGCAATTCACATAGCATCTCTTCTTTGTCAACGCTTCATCTCTAGTGCCCAAATTTGGTTGTATAATCCGTCGCATCAGTCGCCGCTAGCATCAACCTTGCAACCCTCTGCTATCGTTAGAACCACCGTCGATTTCTGCTTCTCGACGCCAAGTAACTCAAGACGCTCCCCACACGGAAGCTTTAGGCCTGGAAAACTCTGAAGCAGGCGCACGATTGTGTACCCAGCTTCTGTGAGCGCAAAGTCGGCTAGTAGCACACTTGTTAGCTGAAGAGACCCACCTCAAGCCAAGCATGCTCACCTCCAGGGCATCTCCTCGGCCCGCCATGAAAAGGAATGTAGCCCCACTTGGAACTCGTAGGATTATGCTTCAAAGGTATATCTTCATCCCATCTCTCTGGACGAAATAACTCGGCATCCATGCCGTACAGATCCGGCCGTCTATGCATCGAGTACAGACTGAACGCAACTATGCTCCCTTTCGGAACGAGGACTGGATCGGCTCCGGTCGGTCCGCCCCCAGTAGGAAGCACGGTTGTCTTCAAGGCGGTTCGAATATTGACGGGGACCGGCGGGTAGAGTCGCAACGCTGTGTAGGCTGAGTTTTTGTACTACCTAGGGTCGGACTTGTAGAACATACTTTCTTTAAGCACGTTTGTTAGGTATGGCATCTTCATCAGATCGTCCCGACTGGGATGTGAGCCTGTGGCACACGTCGACGCAATCTCTGTGCGCAACTTGTCCATAACTTGCTGGTGGCGAACGAGCAGGAAGCTGGAAAGTCAGCTAAAAGCTGGCAAAAGCGCGGCCCGTATCAACTTACAATGCCCAGGAGAGAAGGCTGGCTGTTGTGTCTCTTCCCGCCGCTAGAATGCTGATTGCCTGGGCTCGAAGGGCGGCTCGATTAGATGCGGCCTGTGCAATGGAGTTTATGAAGCTGTGTGTCTCTGGATATTCGATTTCGGCAGGTACCTTCTGCACATGGCCGTCGATGTTACGGTCTACGAACGCATGAATGTCCCTACAGGCCTGGCGGAATTCTCTACTGTCTATCAGCCAGTAAAACCCGGCAAACCTTAGCCTCTTGATAATCCACTGTTGGGCTGTATCAAATGCATCCGCAAAGCGATGCTCCTTGCCCTCCTGTGCTCCACTCAGGCTACTATCACACCTTCCAAAAAGAAAGCCTGTGGTAGTGTCGAACGTCATGCGGAAGAACAAAGGCTGCAGGTCGACTGTGCCTCTGCACTCTCTTACTGCATGGATCAGTTCATCTACTGAATTGCGGAATGTCTCAAGATTGCTGTAATACTTGTGGTGCAGCTGCGGGCGTAACAAGTCCCGGGAGCGTTTCCAGTCAGCTCCTTCCTGGGTGAAGATGCCTTCTCCAAACATTGGCATTGCAACAGCCCGGCGTGCGCCAATTCCAAAGTCTGGTGGCATTGTCATCTCTTGGCAGCTGCTCTACTCTAGCCATCAGGGGAACACCTACCTTTGGCCTGAGTGGAGAGAACGGCTTCTAGGTTGGCCGGCTCCATCGTGCCAAACACCTTGGTTCCAAGGAACTTTTGTTCCAGCGTGCTTCCCGTTTGCTGGAAGTGAAACAAGAACAACTGCATCAACCGCAACTCTGCATCTGCCTGAACCATCTGCTTAAGGCGGTCGAGACCGAAAGGCCAATGGACGTGCAGCGTTGGAGGCGAACGGCATCCGTGACGAGTGCTAGTAGCCTTTTCTGCCTTGTACAACTTAGCAACACCAACACCAGACATGTCCTTACTTACTACTCGCTGCTGGTGATGAGCTAGACACATACTGATCGTTCTTGCTACCACCACAGTGACAACTAGGAATAGTAATGCCAACATCGTCTCTTCTAGGATGAAATCTGCAGCGGGAAAGCGGTGAAGACTTAGTCGAAGCATAGTCTAACGTACGTTTGACCTTGCTTTCTGGCGCGGTCTTGCCGGTGTTTCACGCTATATCACGTACTACTATTCATTTTCAAAGCTACGATCTAGCTTGGGATAGGACTAGGTGAAATTCTTTCTCAGCATGAAACCACTCAGGATCCAAAACCACTCAGGCTCACAGGACTCTACTATGTAGGAGTACCAGGGCTGCAACGGCTAGCGACAACCGTAAGGGAGAAAAGCCCAATGACCAAACCGTCATGTGGCGTGCAGTACACACACACACAATTTATTTACGCCCGGCGGCCGAGCCGAAAGGGCTACTAACGCTAGTCTAGCTTTACACTTCCTATGCTACGTCTTGGTCTCCTTAGCCCATATGTCTTCTTTTGCCCACTTCTTTATATAGCTTATTATCCAATCTAGAGTCCTTATTC
>NW_006912402.1:0-18539 GCF_000523435.1 Bipolaris zeicola 26-R-13 | reverse complement strand
GACGTGCACAAAGTGCCACGTTCAAGGTCATAAAAGAACTCAGTGTAGAGCTAGATAATAAATTATATTTTTCAAGTTTTATCTTATTTTATTACGTTGTTGTGACTCAATTGCGTAGAACGTCAGGTCAAGTTTGGTGGGGTGGGCCACTTACTGGGGTGGGCCGCTTACTGGTGGAACACGTTAAATGAAAGATCTGACTAAGCCCCACCGCGTCCTCATGCTTCTCGAGTCTACTAACGCCGATTCCTATCTATTCGACTATAGGAACTGTTCAGACGTGCAATTACGCAACGCCCATACCAACAAACACCAAGAGTGCCACATTCATAATCACAATAACACCCCAAATTAGGAGCCCAAAAACCGTAGTAACCCAACCATTCCTCATCTGAACGTGTCGTTCTCCCTCGCCTTCGGCCCCAGCTGGCCTATTATCATTGCGGACAGCCACTCTCATGTACTTCCCCCGGCACGTAAACCAAATTAAGGGAGCGCTGACAAAAGGTAAGATAATGCTTAGCGCTACCTGAGAGCCTTGGAGGGCTTTGCCAAGTCCTTTTCGGCCAACAGCACCAGCAATGATGATGCTAGGTGTGATACTAATTGAACGGGTGATAAGGCGACGGAGCCATGGTCTGAGTGACCAGTTGAGCTGGCCTTCTGAAACCATTTGACCGGAAATTGTGCAAATGATGCCGGCTGAAATACCAGACAGTAGCAAGGCTAATGCAAACAAGGTACCGGCAATAGGTGCAATAGATTGAGAAAGAAGGTTATGAATCGAGAAGATGTCCGCGTTGTCGGCTTCGGGACGGCCGTAGAGAGATGCCCCAGCGACGATTAAGATGGAGCTGTTGACGAAAAGGGCAAAAGTAAAGAGGGAGACTGCTAGTTCGACAATGCTGTATGACATGCATGACTGAATGGCAGCCAAAGAGGGCCTGTATTTGATTCGGTCGTTGATAGAGCCCGTCTCGAGTATTTCAGCTGTGCTGTTAATCTTATCAAATTCGCGTAGACGCGGCTGGACAATGCCGCTTCCTAAGAAAAGACTGTGAGGCATGACAGTAGCCCCAAGGATACCACAAGACTGGTATAGACTTATGGTTGTTAACAAACAATCAACCTAACTATTGAGTTCTCACTCACGCTTGTGACTGGACTAGGGCAGAAGAAGGCAGGTAGCCACGGAAGACCTCTCCAACAGAGGCTTTGATTTTGGTGAGTTCAAAGCAGAAACAGATAACGACGCCGAGGATTAAGAGTACCACGAAGAACTCGAAGGCTCTTAGAGAATGCATTGTACCAGCAGGGCGGTAAAACATCAGAATGACGAGCACGTCGACAATGGATATAGCGCAGCCTGCGACAAGAGGGATATTAAAGAGGAGATTAAGAGCAATAGCAGTGCCAATAACCTGTTGCAGTTAGGGAGAAGGAAGTTTATCGAAGAATATAGGACATACCTCTGCAATATCGGTAGCAATGATTGCGGACTCTGCAAAGAAGTAAAGAACATAGTTAAGCCACGACGGGAGATGAGCCTTGCAGTTCTCAGCAAGGTTCATTCCCGTGACGGAGCCTAGCTTGATGCATAAGGATTGGAGGAAGATCGCGAAAATATTGGACATTAACACGATGAACAATAGTCTGAACCTGAAAGAAGCACCGGCAGCGACATCAGTCGCATAATTTCCTAAAGCAAAGAATCAGCAACCACCTAGAAGGCAATCGAAGAGGGAATGCCAGCTACAAGAAAACATCCCTACCAGGATCGATATATGCAACAGCGACCATAAAGCCAGGTCCAATGAATCTTGCATATTTGAGTAAGACTGCTAAAGCCCCTCTAGCGAGCTCACAAATCGTCATGTGCCAGTTATCAATCAACTTGTCAGTATTTCCACCTGGGCCGCCAGATGGTGAATTAGTGACAGCGCCAGAGTCTTTATCTTCACCCATTACAATATTGCTCTGACCGTCTAACGCCTTCGACTTGGTTGTGCTGTCTGCTCCCTTGACTTTATAGTGTTCGGCTAGTTCTTTCCTAGCTACAAGCGCGTCCACAGGGTTTATTCTGTAATCTCTTTGCAGTTTGGCATTTGCTATATGGTTGAGGTCAGCCCTCGTCGTTGCGTCGGCATTGAGGGCATCTGGGTTCTGGTTCCAGCCCTCTGTGTAGATGGAATCGGCTTGCGAGGGGCAGTTCATGGCGGCGAGAGAGGTTCAGGCCACACTGAATACAAAGATGTGCGAAAGAAGGTTTAAGGTTGGGGATAATTTGCTATTCGCAAGCTTGGCATGTCACTAGAATGTCTCCGACAATGCATGGACCTTATGTCTAACTACCGTGCTCCACCACCTCGCGGACGCGCGGCCTCACCAAAACTACCTCAAAAACGAGGCTGTAGAGCCACACTAAAAGGATATCATCTCGATTTCTATAGCTATATACATATATCAAGGCCTATTAACCTCACCACTTAAATATATCGAGATGATATCCTTTTAGTGTGGCTCTACAGCCTCGTTTTTGAGGTAGTTTTGGTGAGGCCACAAGCTTGGCGCGGTGAAAATTACGCCGTAGACGGTTCTATACTAGCCATATGCGGAAGCTGCTCGCTGGAGAAGTACCGACAGGGGTGGCGATCACGCATGGATATGAGCGCCACGCCGCACCAAGGGCTGAGATTGGCTCTGTAGCGTGGCCGAAGGTTTCCTCAGTGCATACAACCTTATTTCTTAGTGTAGGGGTGCAGTAGAGCGAGATGGAGGCTATCTGTAGCGGTGTCACTGCTTTTCTCTTGAAAAGATGTCTTTTGCGGATCAGCGCGGATTTCACAACAGTAGCGTAATTTTTGTAAGGAGAGATGTCTACACCTATAGAAGAAGGCAAAAGATATGACCTATCTATGGATATAGTATGATAACAACGTGCGAATAGAAATATTGTTTTCTGAAGACAAAGTACCCCTCTTTTCTTGCGGCACGGGGGGATTTGCGTTACCCAGGGAGGGATGTTAACCCATTTATCTCATCCCTTCAAGACTACTCATCTTTGACCCAATACTCATCCTTTACCATCTCTGACATCGTTGCTCTCTTAGCCAGATTGAGAATGGTCATCATTAAGATTCAACCTCTTTGCTTCGTCCGTGAGTTTAGGGACCGCGTTCTCCGCCCAATTTCAATGACTGCACTCTTGTGATGACGTACAGAGACACTTAGATCAGGCAAATCAATAAGTTTATTGCAAAAGACCGTGATGTCTTTTCAAATTCGGGCTGTAAACAAGCCACCTTGGTGATTTTTTGGGGTGGGTGGGGGCGCGTTGCGGTCAACAAGACGTTACTGCAGAATGAAATCGGGTTTACCCAGAGGTCGCAGTCAAGCTTACCTAGGCGCCAAGCCTTGTTTGAGCTTGGAGCACGGCTGGTGAAGGTGAAGGTGCTTGAATAAGGGCAGGGGTGTAGGATTGAGGAATCGATAATTCAGAAGCGGAATAGAGGGTCAAAAAAAATATGATATTCTTTATCTGGCACGACGAAGGAGTTGGGCTATGGCAAACATAAAGGGGTAGGCGTACTATCTTCCTTACTCAGTAGGAAAGTAGGGTGGATGAGGAGTTTTTTCCCGTGGGATCATTATGTTGTATTCGTCTATCAATCATAGATCCTTATGCTGGTGTAACTAATTTCCGGTCTATAAACTTCACCTTTAGTTCTACCGGCCTAACAAACCAGCCGTTGCGGAAACGAGCTTCACGCGACCCTTCTTCCAATTCAAGCTTGAGGCAATAGATTAGCCATTTTTGGACGTAGAAAACAACGCAGGAGAACGAAGGGGGTTTAAACTCACCTCGAATCTTCGAAGAACAGCTGGAATGAGCTTGTAAACTTCCATCATGCCAATGTGTTTTCCAAGGCACACACGTGGCCCTTTGCCAAAACTCATAATGTAATAATCCATGTCTTTGATTCGAGCGATTTCGGACTCGCGGTCTTTGGAGGGGTCTACGAGCCAGCGCTCGGGCACGAAGTCGTCGAGGTTGTCTCCGAAAATCTCGGGTCGACGATGGATAACCCATGCATTGCACCCGACGATTGTTCCTCCTTTAATGAACTCACCGTCGATCATCACTCCCTCGGGTGGAACAACTCGCTCGAACGGCAAGCCTGGGGCGGGGTGGAGGCGGAAAGCTTCTTTGATGCAGGCATCAAGGTAGGGAAGTCCCTGGCTCTCTTGCCACGTGACTGTTCCTGTTGCGTTATCTTTGAAGTGGCCTTGTGATGCTTTGCGATCAAGCTCTTCATACACCTTTTCCAAGCATCTCGGGTTTCTCAGAAGCGAGCCGAAAACACCACTCATTGATACGGCTGCAGGCTCGGATCCAGCAAAAGCCATGGAGACGCACATGGTAACGACAAGTTGATCGTTGAAAAAGTCTGGTCTGTCATGCTTGGCCTGGATGAACTTGGAGAGGAAGTCCTGTGGCATATTCGTATCGTTTCTTTGCCAAGCAAGATTCTCCTTCGAGAAGACCGTTCCAGAAGGATGCCGTTCGGCAAGGCGGGCCTTTGCGAAGCTTGCGACAGGATACGAAGAGTCGATCAGTCCGTACTTGGCTGCAAGCAACTTAATTGGGTTCTTTTTCCACAACTTGTCTAGAACAGGAATCTGTCCCACCTTTTTGCTGACCGTTAGTCGATACATGGAGAAGAAGAAAAAGCAATATAAATTCTTACGTACCACGGCAGCATAGTCGAATAGGGCCGAGTTTCCTTTGACGATTCCCTCGATATCATAGTTACTCTCCAAAAAGCCATGCCTTTTAGAGTAAACTAGTTCACCGATAACGTCGAAAGTGTAGAATTGGAGCCACTGGTAGAAATCGCAATATTTACCAGTGTTCGAAAATCGTTCCTGTGTCTGGTGGAGAAATACGTCGTTGACAGAGTCAAAAATAGGCTCATACTGCATCTGGGCCGACATGGAAAAGACACTGTTAACGCTGCGCTTCAACTGTGAGTGATATTCTTCCGACTGGGTGCTAAATAGTGTTGGTAGCTTCTTTCCTTCCTTTGAAGTGGCCATCTGTACGGGGTAAAAGTCTGACTAGCCAGGGTTTAGCATGAGAGAATAGATCAGACAAGATAGTAACATGACTGTACCTTTGTAAAGCCTTTGCCCAAAGCGTATATAGCTTTTACAGATTTTGGGTTGGAAAAGGACAGGCAGTTTGGCCCAAGGCGGACGATATCTCCATGTTTGTTATGCAAATCTATATGCCACTGTTCAGGTCGTCTCTGCCATGCCTTGAAAAACCTGTACCAGTCGGTGAAAGCGCATGCCAGCGGTCCTGGATACTTGTTCAAATCTCGATTATAGTAGTTGCGGGCTAGATAAATGAACCCAGAGAATACGAGAGCCAGAGGCAAATATTGACTCAGCGTACGAGTGAGGATATCTGTGAGCATATTCAGAGGCGCTTTTGCTTCTGTATGCGATGTAATGGAGCAATCTGGTACGATTTATACATGAATTACACACGCCTCGCAGGGCATCTTACTGACCTCCGAACCCATCTGCCGAATGAGCCCTGTACATACAGGTACGAAAATATTTGATGTGGGGACAGCAGCCAAGGAGCAGATCCGGTCCGAATTAGGATACCCGATTGGTTTTAATATGAAGTGAAGCCACCTTCCACAGCTGTTATAGCTTTGCATTAATTTTTTATAACTAGTCCTTGTCAGTAATGGCAATGTTTCTGATGTGATGGCCTTCTAGGGCTCTACCGCAAATCTCAAAAGTTACTACGAGCGAGGGAGAGACGCTACGGGCTGATTCATCTTTACCCAGTAAAAAGAGGTTACCCTAAAGCTATAGTGAGACACCCGAGGTGACGATCTTGGTGAACTGTAAGACAAGATATTTTTAGCTAGCATACTGAGGGCTTAATCTATCTGAAGTCCTGCTAAGTAAGAACAGGATAAGTCTCGGGGATTAAACACTTTCGTATCTGTATGTAGGTGACAAAGCGCATTGCTTTGCCAAGGAGGCCGAAATGGCACCGGTCATGCCAGGGGGTTCTTATAGCAAAAACTAGCAATATAGGGACTTGCCTCGGTTAGATCGATAGACTAACTGCGTGTCTCTATCTTGCAGAGCAGGGTATTCTGTACACTGAGGAATTAGAGTTTTTGGAAACTGAGTACTCGCCCCAGACCTATGTTTTGGGATTGTTTAGTGGCTAGAAATCGGATAATGTGATGTAGAGTAGCTATTCGTTATCTTCTCTGACACTTTCCTTTACTCTACTTTCATGGCCATAGCAATAGCAGAAAATCCTATGCCCAACTCCGAGAGTTGTAACCTCGACTGTACCATGTGGTGCTACCTCGGTGATGTTATGGCGCTGGTATTGCTAGGGCTTACTTACCCCGTTTGGGTATAGCGCCTTGACTGGGATTCTGTACTTAGCCTCACCTCCCACAGTTCCGAGATAAAAACACTTGTACTATACTGTTTTGATACCCTGTCCCTTTTGGTGGCCGTCCGGGCCGTGACAGGTGATACTGCTAAGCGACCGTCAGTGAGTGATGGGTTCTAGCCAAGGCGGAATATCGAGTAGGCCCAGGTAGTTCCTCAAGAGGACTGGAAAAGCCAATCGGATCATGTCTTATTATCGGTGTAGCTTATGCCGGATCTAGTAGTGATCAAAGATTGCAAACGGACGATGCCAAGAAGTGGTTGCATGTAATGACCCACCCATCATTCGAGCTTGGCCCATTTACGTTTCGCTCTGCTGTATGTACAGGCACAATATCGAGTTACCCGACCTAGAGCCCGGCGCACTACGTAACGTTCTTCCCCCCCCCCCGCCACCGCCTACCCGCATGGATGAGAGACGGCCCGCACCGATAAGAGGAATTTACATGCACGGGCGGAAGCTGCACCTGCTATCCCCGAGAAAATAGCGAAGAATAAGACCGATGTACACGGCTAAGATGGTACGTGGAATCTTGCCATGTACTGGGGGACACTATTCGGCAACTAGGGATCTGGCTTGAATCGCAATGCAACTATAATTCAGACTACGCCAACCCTTTGCTCGACTGCAAGTGTCCCTTACGCGGAAAAAAAAATCCTTAACCTTATTTGCCTTGGTCCGCACCCAAGGCTAGTTGCAGAGAGTCATGAATCCTGAGAAAGTCCCCGGGGGTGCATCTGTAACCGAGCCAAGTCGTCCGGAGATGGTAACAATGACAAGCCCTCTAGACTGGAGCAGACCAGACGATCCAGATAATCCAGTTAATTGGCCAAACTGGAAGCGATATTTCCATATTGTTCCTCCAGCCATTATTTCCTTCACAGCGTAAAGACACTCCAATGATCACTGTGCCAAGGACCCCACACGCTAATCGATCATTTATAGGACCTTAGGGGCATCAATCTATACACCTTCCTATCCCATCGTCCAGGAAAAGTTCAACACAAGCTCTACAGTAGCACTCTTACCCCAGTCTCTGTATGTTCTAGCACTAGGGTTTGGACCTCTGATCGCTGCTCCGCTCTCCGAAACATATGGAAGGTACATTGTGTACGCAGTCACTACGCCCCTGGCCGCGGTTTTCACCGTGGGGGCTGGGTTCTCGCAAAACATACAAACGCTATGCGTCATGAGATTCTTCGCCGGAATGGCCTTTAGCCCCTCGTTGGCTATTGGCACGGGAAGTGTTGGTGACCTGACTGTCCCTGAAAGAAGAGCGGCTCCATCGGCGCTCTACATCATGACACCATTTCTGGGCCCGGCATTCGGGTAAGTACCAGGTCGCATTCTTTTAGGGTTACATACTTCTTTCTCATAAAGCGTGATAGTCCTGTGTTAGGCTCCCTCGTAACCGTCAAGATGTCCTGGCGCTGGACGCAATGGACGTTGATATTCTTTGCGATCCTGTCAATGATCGTGCTTGCGTTCTCGCAGGAAACATACAAAGCAAGTATTCTCTCGAAGAGAGCGCGACGACAGAATATCCCACTTCCCCCTGGACCACCTACATCAACCAAGATGAGACGATTCTTCACCATTACACTCGTTCGTCCATTGCATATGCTATTCTCTGAACCAATCGTCGGCTTCTTCAGCCTTTACACTGGGTTCAACTTCTCGGTCGTCTTTGCGTTTATGGCAGCCTATCCTTTTATTTTTCGATCTGTCTACAACTTCAGCACGATTCCCTCGGGGTTAGTCTTCCTCGCCGTCGGCCTTGGTGGAGCCCTGGCCGTACCCACGGTCTTACTTTGTGATCATTATTTCTACCAACCCCGTGTTCGTGAGTCCAAACTCTCCGGCAAGGGCGGGGTAGTTGCCCCAGAACATCGTCTTTATCCTGCAATGGCGGCTTGCTTCGGTGTACCAATTGCGTTGTTTTGGTTTGGTTGGACTGCTAAACCAGATATATCTTGGTGGAGTCCTGTGGTTGCTTCAATTCCTTTTGCATGGGGGAACTCGACGATATTTATTTCTGCAACTGCATACCTGCTTGATACTTATCAAGCACTCTACGGGGCCAGTGCGATGGCGGCCAATGCTCTCGTTCGGTACCTCCTTGGCGCCGCTCTGCCGTTATTTACCTTGCAAATGTACAAAGGTCTAGGGATAGAATGGGCTACAAGTCTATTGGGGTTCATTTCTGTTACATGTATCCCAATTCCATGGGTCCTTTTCTTCTACGGCCCATCCATTCGATCGAGAAGTGGTTATGAGACGATTAAAGTGCCAGAGTAAAGAGCAGAAGTAATATAAGCACTTCTAGTATTGAGATTAGACTAGTAAGCAGGTCTCTACCTTGGGATCTTCAAATTAGAATCATCTCTATCAAGACCTCCTTCCTTGAAAAGATCAGTAGCTTATTTTACAGATCTTATTTAGCTCTATTTCTTACTTATGGAATACTTTCTTATAGCTACTCTGGGTAAGAATATATCTTAGGAAAATATGTAGGCAGTGGCTTGTGTTCCTTCTTTCCAACCGTTACCACCAATATCTCCCTATCGTTTGGCATCGGGTATTGCACACCCTACCAATGACCTGGTAAAATGGAGTGCTGCTGCATGTCGTATGCATATTCCTGGACCGCGTTTCGACGCAGCTAGGACAGGACGCTTACAAGTCCATAGTCACATCGTTAACCGCATCGCCACTACCAGCTCTTATAAATCCGACCGCTTTTTTTTGGCGAAGATACAGAGTATCTGACTTCACCAGCCTACCCACATTTGCATCCGATATCCCAGAACCGCACCACCGTACACCGACTCATCTAATCAAATCTCTTAACACTGCATTCTTACAATGGAACACAGCTCACGGTAGATAGCAGAGAAGATACTTGGTATCGCTCCTGGCCGCTTCATCGATGTAAATAAGCATTTGCACAAGTTTGAAGAGGCGTTGGGCGTTGGTCTGGGTATGGTATGGGGGAAAAGATTTGCTAGGATGGAGAAGGGGAGGGTAGGGGTAGTGCCGGTGATTGGGAGCAGAGGGCGTGCAGGAAGGAAAAGGGGAAGCGTGGTGGTAGGGTTGCACGGATGCATTATGCCCATAGTTTTGGAAAGAAGGCGAGGCATCATGTTTGGAGAAAGCGTCACTCGTAAACTTAGTGATGCGACATCGTCTTTTTAGGTTGAGGCGTAGAACATGAAGGACTATAAATGTATGTAAAACATTTTGCATACGCCAAAGTAGTATTATTCACTCCACGCCCCCCTCCCTACAAAAAAAAGAAAGCCAAAACTACTAATTTTACACATTAATACAAAAGAGAACGAGAAAAAAAGAAAGAATGCCTCTAAAAAAAGACACAAGCAAATATAGCCTTTCCCACCCTCCAGTTCATTATCGTTATTCCGCTCCGTTTCCCCCCATCCCCCAAACAAAAGAAATAAAAGAAAAGAACGAAAGCATTTCCTTCCCAATGCTGAAAAACTCCTCAAGCAATGACAAAAAAAAGAAATGATGGAAAAAAGATATAAATACAAGAAAAAAACACGCAGATATCCCAAAACTCACGGCGCCGCAATCCCTGTAAAAGCAAAAACATCTTCTCCTGCCATTCCCTCCCCACACTCGGGACACGTGCACCCGTCAACACCCCTTGGGCCTCTCGCACACTCCATGACCCAGCCCTGCAGGCACTCAACACAAGTCGCAGGTTCGTGCCAGCAGTTCTTGGTAATACGGCGCGTTACGAACTCTGCATTCGACTTCACACTCTTACACAGGATGCAAGTGCGTTCGATAGCGGGTGTGTTGCGGCGTGAGGCAGGGGTGCCAATACGCGGTACGTCTGCAGTAACGGCGGTGGGTGGACGCGAGGTGTAGGAATGCATGGATGAAGGACGGGATTGGCGGGGGATTTCGACTGCGAGACCGAGTGGTTTTTGCTTGGGAGAGAGTGAGGCGGCGCTGCTGCGGCGGCGGTCGGCAGTTGTCATTGCAGGACTGGGTGGTGCGTTTGTGGTCCAGGGGGCGAAGGGGGCGGGGAGAGGCACGAGGTGGGGAGAGCCTGGGTTAGTGGTGGCTGTGTCTAAGGGAGAGTATGCGGGTGTGGGAGCGAGATCGAAGGCGGATTGGCGTTTGGAGAGAACGGAGGCGCGGGTGGATTCGTGGTCGTAGGTGTGTAGGTTTTCCTCTGTGAGTTTCATTCTGCGGAGGTCGTCGACGACGGCGGCGAGTTTGGGTTGTTCTTGTTGTGCGGCGGAGTCGCGGCGTCGTGCGCCGAAGTTCTTGAGGGCCTGGGGGATGGTAGACCAGCGGTTTTTGTTCTTCTTCTCTGGTTTGGTCTTTTCTTCCTTGGGCTTCAGTTCAAGGTTGTCGAAGGAATCAAAGGGACTGCGGACTGGGGTTGCCGGAGTTGCCGAGAATGCTAGTGGCGATGGTAGTGTTGATGTCGTTGACTTCATGGGGGTAGGAGGGCCGACCTCATCATCTCCGAAGCATTGATAACTAGTGTCATTCTCGATGTCCTCTCCGGCAACTGTCTTGGGGATGATGCCAGACACCGGCCTTGAAGAATTTACGGGATAGCTGTTGTTTCGTAGACCTCGTGAGGAGGCAATCTTGCTTCCGGAACGAACGCGCTGGTGATAGTTCGCAAACGAGGTCGGGCGTGGGCGTTGCTTCAGTGGTGGACTGTCGAGCGAAGTGAAACTCTGGGGATGGTATGAGATGGGACGCCCCGTCTGTGTGTCCTTTGTTTCTTGCATAGGTTGACGGTTCCGTAGTGCAGGGTGTACTTGGTCGCACTCGAAACTGCCCCGGGAAGAGATGCTGCTCCTGGGTTTTTCCAGATTGTCGAGACTTGATGATATATACCGTGAGCCTGATGTTTCGGGGCTAAAGGTAGTCGGTGAAGCGGTCCATTCTGGTGTGAGTAGATGTTGCGAGTTATAAGACACTGGTCGTGTGAGTGGTTGTGGTCGTTGTTTGGCAAAACAAGTATTAAGCTTGGACATGGGCTCCAAGTCTGGTAGCACTCTCAAACTTGTGTCAGCCTTGAGAGTCGATGTCGGTCTGTCCGGGTTGGTCCATTTGTCTAGGAGATCAGAGTCGCTGTCGTCCTTTGGGGTTTCTTGGGGAACTTCGACAACCTGTAGAGCCGGCTCTGGTTTGGATGGTTCCTGGACTTGCACCGCATCTGGTACTGGTTCTGCCTTGGGCTGATTTGACTGCTCTGCCGCCTGGGAAGTCTGCTGCTCGTACATTGGTCGTTCCAGCCATCGTGTTGTTACTGATTTTTCGCGTTGTAAGCAGTTCAATGCTTCCTCTGAACCTGCGATAAAGTCGAGCATGCGATGTGCTTTGGCAGGATCCCTCTTGATTGGCCGGGGATGCCTGAGCAGTGGATGAACATCATCCTGGGGTAAGTTGCGCGCCACAGCCGCCATTTTTTTTGAGGCTGTTCTAGCCGAGGGGCGGGATGCCTGGAAGAAATAGTATTAAGAATAATGAGAGAGGTCGGGCGGGCACGCGGGCACGAGCAGCTCAATAAAGCGAGAGGCAGGAACCACCCCTCAAACCATGTGGGACGGCGACGGTCGTTATCAGTAGCATGCGGCGACTCAACCAATATCCCCGGGCTCGGCTTGCCAGAAGTTACTGCGTGGCTGGCAGGGTAGCACACAACCGACGTATCCGTTTCAAGCCCTTGAGAAAGCCGGCAGCTTCGTAACACACCGTTAGCTCGGGGTCGCACGACACTGCGCCTCGCCGTCATTCGTTGCTAGGGCCCGTATTGCGAGGCCCACACGCAATGTAGTTCGGCGGATCATGGTTAGCGTGGCAACGTGAGACGTATTTTTAGCACCCGTCCTCTGCTTCTGTACGCTTCGCTGCTGAACGCCTGCTCGCAAACTAAAGTACGACGCTTATGCCAATCTCAGAAGTTGATTGTGGTAGCGGCATGCACTCGACGCTCATTTACGAGGTATCCTGATGATGACGAAGCAGCCGCGGCTGTGTTGGCGGTGTGGACATGGTGGGTTGTCTTTGACGAGGCTGGGGCAGTCTCGAGTCCCAGGGCGATCAACAAGCCACCTAATCGCATGACGACCATTGCCCGCAGCCTTGTGCCAATGCTCGGCTTGGGCCCTGCGATGTGGGCCACGATGTTGCGGAGCGCCAAAACAACAAACACACAAAAAAGCACGCCCGCTTCTCCAAAGCGTCCCGGAATTGCTGAGTAGATGAGAAGATCATCGGTGGCTCCCAACAAATGAGAAGCGAGAATAAGGCCGGGCGCCGCTAAGGTGCTCGGAACCTCCCAGGCATATCCAGAAGAGACTCTCGTCTTACACCTCAGACGCTCGTCTAAGACGTCAATGATTGTCATGACATTGGGGCAAGCAACGCGTCGGCTCCGCACGCTCGCAAAATCTTCCGTCTGCAGTGCAACCTATGGTAAGCCAGCCTTTCCACCCACGCTTTCCACACCAACACGTCACGGAAACCGACGGTATTTACTGACTGGTCGTGCAAAAAAGACGCATTCTCCGGTAGGTGGCTATGTTGCCAATATACTACTACTATTGATTGTAAGAGGTTGGCTAGGGTGCCATGCAAATTGGCATACTTAGTACAAAGAGGCAGGTCTACCTTGCTGTGCCGCAAGGCCCGGGCGAACCGCCTGCTCCCGCTCGTTGCATGCATGTAGTATGTAACAGGTGTAGTAGTATGTCCTTACGTACGGAAGTGGGCGTTGGAAAGAGGCAATGCAGTTGTCGTGTTTTTAGCACCTTTTTCAAAAGCGCGAATGTTCTGTCTGTCCAAAGTCTAAGCTGCACCAAACACGTGATGTCGCATGCTTTCACATCACTGAGTCGACTGGTGCGATGACTAAGCTACTACACTAATCCGAATCAGGCCGCCGAAACTTGAGGAAAGCTCGCGGCCTGCTGTTGCCATCCCCTCAATCAACCCCAATCACCCCAAGCCGTCACGCAACCTGCAGCAAAAATGGCCGGCCCGCGCGCAGGAAACTCAAGGGCCAATGGCGCCACTAATGGGGATTCGTCAAACAACAAGCAGTCGCTGATGGAGCCCTCTGACAAAGAGCTCTATGGCGGAAACACTGGCGACTATGTCAACTCCATCGCCGTCACTGACCAAGACGACGACATGGACGATGTCCAACTCAATGGCCGGAGCCTCGTTGGGCAATACACAGCATCCAAGGAGATGATGAACGAGTTCGCGCACGGCGACGCGGGTGAGGCCGATATCCTCGACAGCCGCGAGAAACAGGCCCAGATCGCATCACGCGAAACCGACTACCAACGAAGACGATTCGACCGCGCACTCTCTCCGACACGTGCTGACCCCTTTGCAAAGGACGGAGAGGATGGCGGCCAGTCATACAAGGACGTCATGAAGCAGCGCGAGTTGGAGCGCGAGGAGGCGCGTGTCAAGCAACTGATTGAAGATAAGGAAAAGTCTGGAGGCAGCGAGGTCCTTGATCACAAGCCTACACTCAAAGACGGTGAATCCGCCTCAGTCGACGGTGACAAAACCCCACCAATGAAGAAGACTCGCAAGCGGAGACGATGGGACGAAGTCGCAGACGACGAGACTCCCGCCACCAAGCAAGAAGTCAAGGAAGAAGGGGCAGAGCCCAAGAAACGCTCGCGATGGTCGCCGGCACCCGAAGACACAAAGCAAGCTGCTGCACCAGCCCGGTCACGTTGGGATACTACCGCTGTAGCCCCTGCGGCTGCTGCAACGCCTGCTCCCGCCGCGAATGGTGCACACCCAATCGCTCCAACCTTTGCCTTTGGTACTGATATCTCGAGCCGCAATGCCCCGCTGTCCGATGAGCAGCTCGACATGATGCTCCCAGGCGAAGCCGAAGGCTACAAGGTCCTCGAGCCACCACCAGGTTATGAGCCAGTACGACGACCAGTAGGCATGCCGGCTCTCCCGACCGGATACCAGGGTTTCTTGATTCCAGAGGTAGACAACAGCTTGGCTGCCATGGGCAAGCAGCTGCCAACAGAGATTCCGGGTGTTGGAGATTTGCAGTTTTTCAAGAATGAGGATATGAAGTACTTTGGAAAACTCACAGATGGTGCCGACGAAAACGAGATGACAGTGGAGGAACTAAAGGAGCGCAAGATCATGCGACTGCTCCTGAAAGTCAAGAACGGAACACCACCCATGCGAAAGACTGCGCTTCGACAACTTACAGACAATGCTAGGCAGTTTGGTGCCGGAGCTCTGTTCAATCAGATTCTGCCACTCCTGATGGAACGGACACTGGAAGATCAGGAACGACATCTGCTTGTCAAGGTCATTGACCGTGTCCTGTACAAGCTTGACGATCTCGTTCGTCCATACGTTCACAAGATTCTTGTCGTCATTGAACCCCTTCTTATTGACCAAGACTACTATGCTCGTGTCGAAGGTCGTGAGATTATCTCCAACCTTGCAAAGGCTGCCGGTCTTGCACACATGATCAGTACGATGCGCCCTGACCTGGACCATCAAGACGAATACGTCCGAAACACCACCGCTCGAGCCTTTGCCGTCGTCGCGTCCGCTCTTGGTATACCCGCTCTCCTTCCCTTCCTTCGAGCCGTTTGTCGATCCAAGAAGTCATGGCACGCGCGCCACACTGGTGTGAAGATTATCCAGCAGATTCCTATTCTGATGGGTTGCGCTATTCTACCTCATTTGAAAGGACTTGTCGACTGCATCGGCGAGAACCTGAACGATGAGCAGCCCAAGGTCCGTATGGTTACAGCTCTAGCACTCGCAGCACTTGCCGAAGCTGCTAGCCCCTATGGTATCGAATCTTTCGACGAGATCCTCAACCCTCTCTGGACTGGTGCCCGCCGTCAGCGTGGTAAGGCCCTCGCGTCTTTCTTGAAGGCTGTGGGTTACGTTATCCCGCTCATGGACGAGGAATACTCCAACTATTACACCAGTCAGATCATGGAGATTGTCATCCGCGAGTTCCAATCGCCTGATGAGGAAATGAAGAAGGTTGTGTTGAAGGTTGTTTCTCAGTGCTCAAACACGGCCGGTGTCACTCCAGTATACCTCAAGGATAACGTCTTGCCTGAGTTCTTCAAGCATTTCTGGGTACGACGTATGGCCCTCGACAAGCGTAACTACCGTCAAGTAGTGGATACGACGGTGGACCTGGCACAAAAGGCTGGTGTTTCTGAGATTGTAGGCCGCATCGTCAACAACATGAAGGACGAGAACGAAGCATATCGCAAGATGACTGTTGAAACTGTCGATAAAGTCATTAGCACTTTGGGCGCTCATGACGTCGACCAGCGTCTGGAGGAGCAACTCATCGACGGCGTGCTTGTCGCTTTCCAGGATCAGACCATCGAGGACCCCATCGTCATCGACGGTTTCGCTACTGTTGTCAACGCCCTAGGAGAGCGGACGAAGACCTATCTTCCACAGATTGTTGCGACGGTCCTTGCTAGGCTCAACAACAAGTCTGCCACTGTTCGCCAACAAGCTGCAGACCTTATTTCTCGTATTACTTTTGTCATGCAAAAGTGTGACGAGGATCCACAGCTCATCAAGCTTGCACAGGCTCTCTACGAATACCTTGGTGAAGAATACCCAGAGGTTCTTGGTTCAATCCTCGGTGCTCTTCGCGCTATTGTCACAGTCGTTGGTCTCCATGCCATGCAGCCTCCCATCAAAGATCTCCTGCCCCGGCTTACCCCCATTCTTCGTAATCGACACGAAAAGGTGCAGGAAAACACTATCGATCTTGTAGGACGTATTGCCGACCGAGGTGCAAACTACGTCAACCCTCGTGAATGGATGCGAATCTGCTTCGAACTTTTGGACATGCTCAAGGCGCACAAGAAGGGTATCCGACGTGCTGCCAACAACACATTTGGTTACATTGCCAAGGCTATCGGTCCTCAGGATGTGTTAGCTACTCTTCTTGGTAACCTTCGAGTCCAGGAGCGTCAGTCTCGTGTCTGTACAGCTGTCGCTATTGGTATCGTTGCTGAAACTTGCGCGCCGTTCACTGTCCTTCCCGCACTGATGAACGAATACCGTGTACCAGAGCTCAACGTACAGAACGGTGTGCTCAAGTCACTGTCTTTCATGTTTGAGTACATTGGCGAGATGGCCAAGGATTATGTCTATGCTATTACACCGCTCCTGGAAGATGCTTTGATCGACCGAGACCAAGTGCATCGTCAGACTGCTGCTTCCGTAGTCAAGCACGTTGCTCTGGGTTGTGTTGGCCTTGACTGCGAAGACGCCATGATTCACTTGCTTAACTTACTTTGGCCCAACCTCTTCGAGACCAGTCCTCACGTCATCGATAGGATCATCGAAGCCATCGAGGGTGTTCGCAACGCAATCGGCACTCCGCTTGTCATGAATTACGTATGGGCCGGTTTGTTCCATCCAGCTCGCAAAGTCCGACAGCCATATTGGCGCATCTACAATGATGCATACGTTCAGAACGCAGATGCCATGGTCCCAGCATACCCTGCTTTTGAGGAAGACCATGTCAAGAGACATGAACTGGACATTTTCATCTAAACGTAAGACTCCCAGTACCTCCTTTTTGATTGTCTTCCCCCAGTGCCACCATTCTGGGGTAGCGTTTCTTTTCCATCCAGCGATTCGGCATAAATTTATGGGTTTAAGCAGTCGTGGGTCAGTGTCCTTGTGGTTCGGGCTTACGTTGCTTATCATGTATATCACAGTAGGGTTAGATCGGAGTATTGCGGCGTTGAAGTACGCTAGGGATATGGACTTCTGAGCTGCCACCGGGCCATTTTCATAGGACCACTTATGGTAACAAAAATAATCTGCACCCACTTTCCAAGCTGATCGCCTTTAGGTTTCGTGAAGTCGTCCTGCCTTATTCTCTCCCTGTATCAAGGTATGTCGTTGCTTGTCGTTGCACCGTGTGCTGAGTTATCCAAAGGCGATTGAACACGCCGTCCAGTTTTACGAAAGACCCATATTCACTTGTCCCATTTGCACGGAGCAGACCAGGATAAGTATGTGGGTTTCTGCCTTGCCTTGCCTTGCCTTGCCAATCTCCTTATTAAACCTAGTGTCATGCTTGAGTACCCTTTCCTACACAATCGGTAAGATTCGCGTGATATCACTCCTTCATGCCTATCATATGAGGGTACCGCAACTGTGGGCATAATGTTCACAGCCACTGTTTGGTCAAGCCAATGTTCGGGCCCTGTTAATTGTACTCTGTAAACTAGTTGCCGTAGTGCTAGATGCTTGAAGCTAAAAAGCCTCACAACACCAAACCAATTATACTTGCTCCTAATATTTGAAACAAAACTTGTGCCATATGAGGCTTGGTGCTGTCGTTCAAAAAAGAGCATGACCAACCCAATATGCTTTTGCCGTAGTTCAATGCAGGCCAGCCAGTAGACGAAACAAACGGTGTAAAAAAGCACAACAGCCTAGCCAAACTTTGATTCAACACCGCATTATCCCGAACAAAATGGGCTCATTTCGACACACCAAGCCCGAGCCAGACGCGTAACCGAATGACTCCTTTCACGCATTGTTACCATAGCGACGCGACACGCACGCGAAGTCAGCTGAGGAGCTACGCTTTTTACGCCCCATTGCCCCCCCGTGGCGCCATTCCACGCCGTGGATTCGCGAGGAGTCGACGCCACCAGGAAACGAGTTAAATAGATCACCCCGCAACCATTTCCAGACTGGGGAAGGAGGGGGCCGGGGGAATCCGATAATGCATATGTAGGTGCATATTATCTGTGACTCACAGAATCTGGTCTGGTTTGTAGAGAACGGGCTTTCTGTTGGATTCAGGTGGCCTGAAAAGGTCGCAATGCTGCTTGTGGACACGAATACGTATAACGTGGTTCACAAGCGAATCGGTTGCCCAAGCGAATCGGTCGCGCCCCACCAGCGCGTCAACGTCAAGGCGATATCACGCGCTTTTATTACAATTAATAAACTATCGCAGTATACTATATTATTCCTT